>NC_056745.1:1490875502-1491008002 GCF_019279795.1 Protopterus annectens | reverse complement strand
GACACTACAGTTCTGCGCACACTTATAAACTACATTTTTGAGTAGTAAATGCAATTTCCTCTTTACACATTTTTCTTAATCATTACATATCCATTGAATAGTCAGATAACAGTGCACTTTACTTTTGTCTGTTAAAGTAGTGTTTGCACATATTTTGTTAATTTGATACATTTCTACTACAATTGTTTTATTTTGTATCCATTTCCTTTCGAGTGTCATAAGCTATCTAGGCACTTTTGTTGATGATTCCTTATTTTTTGACCATCATGTCTCTAGTGTATTTAGGACTAATCTAATTTCCAAAGGCATCTCCTGTAGAGCCATAGAAGCCTTAATTCTTTGTTACCCATATCTCATCTAAGTCAAAGTAAACTTTATTGTCATTTAGAACCCATCAGACCCATTATTGGATATATTCCCTTTTTGGCACATATTTGTCTAAACATATCACTTAAATTGAGAGATACCAAGGTTTTTTTGGAGCCTTCTCTGCCTCGGCCTTTGACAGCTCAGCACTGCTTTTGGCCTTGGATCCAAGCCAGGTTGCATCTCTCGAGGAATTTCTGTTGGGGTCCTTGGACCTGAGGAGATCTTCTTTGAGACCATTGTTGACTTCTGGACTCAAGGCTTTTGAAAATATACTCTCTCATTGGAGAGAAGGGGTGATCCAATACTGTTCAGATTCACCCAGAACTCCAACATTTTCAGGGGCATTGGTTCCTCATTATCTCCTAACTGAAGGACATCCATTACTGCTTTCGACTCTCCCCCGGTTACTCCCCATGTAGAGGCATATAGAAAGCATTAATATTAAAGGAAGCACTTGGATTCCCTGCAGGAATCCCTCATGGAAGATACCAACTTCTGTGAGGAGGAATGGTCTCCTAGGTCTTATCTGGTGGACATCTCTTTGGATAGCTTCATGAATTGATTAGACAGAGCAGAGGGTGGTTCATTGATGCATCTTCCCAGGAGGAGTTGGTGCTTCTTGAGGCCTTTCATGCTATATATACATCCTGGATGGTTCCCCCTGTAGATGACTTGGTTGATTTATTTTCCAAACAGGAATAGAAGGAGCCTGACATGGTGGAAACCCATACCTCATAAGCCGGATAAAGAGTTGGTTTCCCTTACAGAGAGAATACACTGGAAACTGCAGTGCATGATACTGTGGTGGCAGCCACTAAGAGAGAGCTCATCTGTTCATCCCCCAAACAGGAGAATACAGGGCTTTGGACAGATTTGGGAAGTGAGTGTATTCTTCAGCGACCTTTGCAGTCCGTGTACTGAACTACATCACCCATTTATCTAGACAGTAAAGAGATTTGACAAGGGAGTTGTCAAAATCCCTTGCCAGTACCATGACAGTGGAATCACACAAGCCAGTTGAATCACTGCCGGTAACCGTATTTTCTTTCTTTCATTTCCATGTTCTTATTGTCCATTATAGTGGACATTGAGAATACCAGGTACTGGGATTACTGTTCACCACCATGCCTGGATGCATCTGTGTGATTTCACAGAAAACTTCAAGGTACCCACCTTGAATGCCCCATTTTAATGGGTCCTCCTTGTTCGGACTCAGGCTTAAGGATGTTCTGTCCAGGAATGAGCAGTACAGCAAAACTGTCTGCCATCGGAATCCATTTCTTGACTCCGCACAGGTCCTTCTCCCACAACCGGAAGGGTGGGAAACATCTATAGCTTTGTAAGTCCCTATTCTGAGGACTCTTTTGGAGACGGAGCCCTTCAGGACATATGGAGGAATTCTAGTGCACATCGCCTAAGAGGCAGAAGTGGATGGTAAAACTAAAGGTTTCAAGATCCGGTCACTGACGGACCATTTCAGTACTGCTGAAGAATGACATTACTCCTGACTGCGCTGTTCAGGAGGCAGTTGGTGGGGGTACTTATCTGTCCACCCTAATGCCTGGCTGGCTAACACTTTCAATTCATGGGTGCTGAGAGTGATAACCATAGGCTTTTTTACCCCTTTTGCATATCTCGCAAAACTGGAATGCAAGACCCTTCCATTTGTACTACCCAACAGCGAAGGGCAGCAACAGAGAAAATCCCAAAGCTGCAGAGCAAGCAGGTAATCCAGGAGGCCCCATCAGACCAGACTGGATACACAGATAAACTACCCCATCAAACTCATCAGGATTTGCAGGTAGCTTATTCTGTGATGTCTAACTTCTTCCTTAGTTTCCCTAGGCCATCAATTTGTCAATAAATGCATCAAGACAGCTGTGCCCATCAGAAGTAAGTCTAGAACTAACTCAATAAACAAACCACCCTGGTAGAATCCAAACATGAGCAGGTTGTACAACAAAAGAAAAAAAAGACATAGCCAAGATTAAGAAGTGCTACACCCAACCTGGTCAAAACACTTTCAAATAATCTAAGCAAACAACTAGGAAGGTGAAGTAATTCTACTAAAGCCAAACTTGAGGTAAAGATAGCCTCACAAGCATAGGACAACCACAAGGCTTTCCTTAGTTAAGTTGAAAGCCTCAAAGGCAGCACATAGCGTGCAGAACTGATTGAAAATGGAGCCACCTAAATGGATCTGGAAGATGTAGCAAATATGCTGACCAACAAATTCAGCAACAGTTTTACCT
Source organism: Protopterus annectens (assembly GCF_019279795.1). Lineage (NCBI taxonomy): Eukaryota > Metazoa > Chordata > Ceratodontiformes > Protopteridae > Protopterus > Protopterus annectens. The sequence goes on along the minus strand of NC_056745.1, from coordinate 1,491,005,381 downwards.
CCATCTCTAACTCCTCTGGCTGACCCTCAGGAAATACCATCAGGCAGAACTCCCTCAGTTATCAGTAGGGCACAGGTCATAGATGCTCTCTGTAAGGTCAAAAACTCTGCATCAGTGAGTCTTGATAATATCCCAGGATGCCTTCTAAATAACCTGAAAGATGACCTGTCAGGACCAGTGGAGTCGCACTTTAATCACTGCCCCCAGACCAACTTTGTGCCATGCAAATGGAGAATGGGAGCAGACATCCCTCTGCACAATGGTGGGCCATCAATGGACAGCGATAACTGCTTGTTCATAAGTTTGACTAATCTCATATGCAAAGCCATGGTAAGGTCATAAAAAACCTTAAGTCTCTGGATCCAACCTGGTTTGCTGTTGTCAAGAGCAGATCATGCCTACTGAACCTGATGGACGACTTTTTTGGAGGTCACCAAGGCAATGGGGGTTTATATTAGATAACTGAAAGTTTATCTTGGCAAATGCTCCAATAATAAAAAATCCCGGACTTCAAACTCACTATTGTGGTGGGCTATGCCCCCCACCCCATCCCTGCTAAATATATATATACCAACTTCGAGATCGCAGTACAGTGAGGAAAGGGCAAATATTTCGATCTTCCCTGCACCGTGATCTCACAAAAAGCATATTGAGGTCTGGGATTTTCGATTATTAGAGCATTTGCTAAGATAAACTTTTGTTTATCTAATATAAACCCGCCAATGGATGAGGGTAGCTTTGCGCGTATTACTATCCTCACCTGGCTAAGGTTTTGATACAGTGCCTCACTCAGGCATTGTAAATAAACTCACGGATATAGACATAAACCCCTATGTTAAGTACTGATTAACCATCTGACTCTCTGATAGGACCTAGGAAGTTAGGATAGGGAAGACCACCTCCACAAAGAGGCCAGTCACTAGCAGAGTCCCGCAGGACTCTGTGCTGGGTCCACTGCTTTTTGACATCTATTTTATGGAAGTCAAGGCCAATGTCAAGGTCTTTTGACCAAGTTTGCAGATGACTGCAAACTAGGAGTAGCCATAGTGTAGTCCTAAGACACCAACCTTGTACAGGAAGTACTAACACAGACAAATGACTGTTGACAAAGCTATAGCTTAAAACTCAATGCCAAGAAATGCATGATAGTACCCTTTGAGAAGTCGGACACCCTAGGAAATTACCTTGTAGAAAACGCACCCCTAAGAATTGAACCAGTGGTCAGGGATTCAGGTACGTATGTAGATAGTGTCCCTCAGTAGAAACAGAGGTAAATCCCAAAGATGAAATAAGAAATCCAAACCAACGTGTAGCTAGACAAAACAGTCTTTTAATAACACATAAAAAATCAACAAGCACAAAGCACCTCAGACTGAGCGCTCTCGCCTGCCAACAGTCAGGTATCATCAGCATCATACTGGTGCACTTCAAACTGCACAGAGTCGTGCTGGTGCACTTAAAACTGCACAGAGTCGTGCTGGTGCACTTCAAACTGCACAGAGTCGTGCTGGTGCACTTCAGACTGCATTTAAATAAGGAACCAAGTGCTGACATCATATCCTGCTGGTTTTATATTTAAAAAAGACTTGAGTATTTAGATCCTTAACATAGAAAAAAATTATAAAAATACTGTTCAACTACAAATAAAAATACTTTGAATAAAGTAAAATTAGCTACTATTTTTATGCACAAACATAATGCCCTAAAACCATAATTCTTACTGCTAAGACACTTTGAATAAAAATGCATTTTTCAGCTGATGTTGAAATACATAGCATGTATCATATATCCATTTCAAAAAATATTTGTTGATGTCTTTCAAGTATTTTGCAAACACTTTAAGCTTGATGAAACAAATTTATACACACTTATACACATTGGGCCCTCATTTTTGATACACCAGCCATGGAAATGGACTCATTAATGCCTGGTTTAACCTTGGCATTTAGCCTTAGTTGCCATTTCATTTCCCTCACCTGCAAACACAAGTCCTGGTCACCTCCCCTAGCATCGGTGTATACTCTGTCTATTAGAAAGAAAATAAAGTTTTTGAAATTAGCACAAACAAGACTGTGTATATAAAGCACTAGTTGTTTTTGCATTTCTAATGTCTCTATTGTGCTCCATAATTCTCACATGCACCCTCATAACTGTCTTCCCCACATAAAATGCAGAGCATGAGGTGCATGTAGCCAGGTATACCACTAATTTGGTTTTGCAGTTGCAGTGCCCTGGACACCTCAAGGTCTTATCATAAGAATCTACCAGAACATACGGTCTGTCATTGATGAACCCGCATGTTGAACAGCTTCCACACTTGTGCATCTTGGATACTAACAAACTCCTAGTCATGATAGTGTCCTTTTCTAAAATCGCTTTGATATTCCTGCCCCTGCTATAAACCACTTTGGGCTCAAGACAAAGTCTGTTCTTGAAGTCAGCACCAGTTACACCTTTCCAGGCTCTCCTGATACTTCGTCTTAGATCAGGGGCACCATGATTGTATGGAACCACCATAGCATCAAACTTGTTTGCATCATGCAAGTTGGTATCCAGATTCGTCCTACCAACACAATCATCCCCAGAGTTATCCAAACTAACCTTCAGAATAGGTCTAAATTTAGTGGTCCGATTTCTAATTACCTCCTTCCTGTATCTTCAATAAATGCCGCTGGATCCAATATTAATGAAAATGTTTTGAATGGACCTGCTTTGAGATGTAAAACTGGCACTATTTATAATTTAAGTGATTTCACTTTAACAGTTGAACATACTAGAGTTTTCTTATTTCGGTTTCATCTTCACGTATGTAGATAGAACCGGGCTTTCAACCAACATGTGAAGTAAGAAGAAAATCATTTTGTGTCACTCAGCTTATACCAAGAGCATGTCATTGAGGTCCAATGAAGTTATCGTTCCACTGCATTTGGACCTCATCAGGACCATTGAGTACAACGCTTCATTTGGTATGCATCTGACCTGGTACATGCAACAGCTGGAACATCCAAAGAGGTTCCTCACAAAATGAATACAGGGTGTAAATAGGATGTGCTATGCAGACCACCTCAAAGCCCTGTCTCTATGCTTTGTTTCCTACAGACTATTGAGAGGTGATCTATGCCTGGCTTACAGGGCATACTTGGATCCCACTCTGATGGACCTTTTGCATGTCAATAAAATGAATAGTATCAGAATTACTCAATCTAGAGATGTAAAGTTTTCTTGATATAACTAAGACACATTGGAGGAACAGCTGTGTGTCTCAGAGAATTACCCTTCTCTGGAGCAGGCTTCCCATCCATATGAAGTATCTCTCATCTCTAATCCTATTTGAGAGACGCTTGGACCAGTGAATGGGAAATCAGAAGTACACCTGGATCTAGCACATATGTCTCTAATGACATTAGTAGCTTATAAATCTTCCCTTATCTTACATATATCCGTAACAATAACCTGTCTTGCAGATAAACTTGTGGGATACAGCTAGGATGCATGGCTAGGATTATAAAGGCCCCAGTAGTCTGTTTGCCCAGCATATACCTATTAACCCATAATGGTGAAAAGATTGCCATCTGTAGAGAATCTGTTGCCTGAAGATGTCATTTGTTTGTATTGTTTCTGTCATTGTATAAGTTTGTTATGTTATAAGGTAAGTTATGAAGATTTTACATTGTGAATGTTAAACTATGAAATGGTACAGCAGTGGTGGTCAGCTATACACTGAGCGTGCCAGGTTAAACTATGAAATGGTACAGCATTGGTGGTCAGCTATACACTGACTTTGCCAGGTTAAACTATGAAATGGTACAGCAGTGGTGGTCAGCTATACACCGAGCGTGCCAGGTTAAACTATGAAATGGTACAGCATTGGTGGTCAGCTATACACTGACTTTGCCAGGTTAAACTATGAAATGGTACAGCAGTGGTGGTCAGCTATACACTGAGCATGTCAGGTTAAACTATAAAATGGTACATAAGTAGTAGTCAGCTATACACTGAGTGTGCCAGGTTAAACTATGAAATGATACAGCAGTGGTGGTCAGCTATACACCGGGCGTGCCAGGTTAAACTATGAAATGGTACCAGTAATGGTCAGCTATACACCGAGTGTGCCAGGTTAAACTATGAAGTGGTACAGTAGTGGTGGTCAGCTGTACACTGAGCGTGCCAGGTTAAACTATGAAATGGTACAGCAGTGGTGGTCAGCTATACACTGACTTTGCCAGGTTAAACTATGAAATGCTACAGCAGTGGTGGTCAGCTATACACTGAGCGTGCCAGGTTAAACTATGAAATGGTACAGCAATGGTGGTCAGCTATATACTGAGCGTGCCAGGTTAAACTATGAAATGATACAGCAGTGGTGGTCAGCTATACACCGGGCGTTCCAGGTTAAACTATGAAATGGTACCAGTAATGGTCAGCTATACACCGAGTGTGCCAGGTTAAACTATGAAGTGGTACAGTAGTGGTGGTCAGCTGTACACTGAGCGTGCCAGATTAAACTATGAAATGGTACAGCAGTGGTGGTCAGCTATACACTGAGTGTGCCAGGTTAAACTATGAAATGGTACAGCATTGGTGGTCAGCTATACACTGAGCGTGCCAGGTTAAACTATGAAATGGTACATCAGTGGTAGTCAGCTATACACCGAGCGTGTCATGTTAAACTATGAAATGGTACATCAGTAGTGGTCAGCTATACACCGAGCGTGCAATGTTAAAGTATGAAATGGTATAGCAGTGGTGGTCAGCTATACACCGAGCGTGCCAGGTTAAAGTATGAAATGGTACATTAGTAGTGGTCAGCTATACACCGAGCGTGCCAGGTTAAACTATGAAATGGTACAGCTGTAGTGGTCAGCTATACACTGAGCGTGCCAGGTTAAACTATGAAATGGTGCAGCGGTAGTGGTCAGCTATACACCGAGCGTGCCAGGTTAAACTATGAAATGGTACAGCAGTGGTGGTCAGCTATACACTGAGCATGCCAGGTTAAACTATGAAATGGTGCAGCAGTGGTGGTCAGCTATACACCGAGTGTGCCAGGTTAAACTATGAAATGGTACATCAGTGGTGGTCAGCTATACACTGAGCGTGCAAGGTTAAACTATGAAATGGTACAGCTGTAGTGGTCAGCTATACACTGAGCATGTCAGGTTAAACTATGAAATGGTACAACAGTGGTGGTCAGCTATACACTGAGCATGCCAGGTTAAACTATGAAATGGTACAGCAATGGTGGTCAGCTGTACACTGAGCGTGCCAGGTTAAACTATGAAATGGTACAGCAGTGGTGGTCAGCTATACACTGAGCGTGCCAGGTTAAACTATGAAATGGTACAGCAGTGGTGGTCAGCTATACACAGAGCATGTGAGGTTAAACTATGAAATGGTATATCAGTAGTGGTCAGCTATACACCGAGCGTGCAAGGTTAAACTATGAAATGGTACAACAGTGGTGGTCAGCTATACACCGAGCGTGCCAGGTTAAACTATGAAATAGTACATCAGTATTGGTCAGCTATACACCGAGCGTGCCAGGTTAAACTATGAAATGGTACAGCTGTAGTGGTCAGCTATACACTGAGCTTGCCAGGTTAAACTATGAAATGGTACAGAAGTGGTGGTCAGCTATACATTGAGCATACCAGGTTAAACTATGAAATTGGTACAGCAGTGGTGGTCAGCTATACACCGAGTGTGCCAGGTTAAACTATGAAATGGTACAACAGTGGTGGTCAGCTATACACTGAGCATGCCAGGTTAAACTATGAAATGGTACAGCAATGGTGGTCAGCTGTACACTGAGCGTGCCAGGTTAAACTATGAAATGGTACAGCAGTGGTGGTCAGCTATACACTGAGCATGCCAGGTTAAACTATGAAATGGTACAGAAGTGGTGGTCAGCTATACACTGAGCTTGCCAGGTTAAACTATGAAATGGTACAGAAGTGGTGGTCAGCTTTACACTGAGCATGCCAGGTTAAACTATGAAATGGTGCAGCAGTGGTGGTCAGCTTTACACTAAGCGTGCCAGATTAAACTATGAAATGGTACATCAGTGGTGGTCAGCTATACACTGAGCGTGTCAGGTTAAACTATGAAATGGTACAGCAGTGGTGGTCAGCTATACACTGACTGTGCCAGGCAGAAGTTTGAGAGACTGAGTATTAGTAGGTGAATACTAGGCTAATTGCATTGAGGGGCTATTTTAAGCTTAGCTAATAGTCCAAAGTTAGAATCAAACCCTGTACTTTGTGTATGTGTGAGGTGAAGACTTTATTTTACCAAACCCATCTGCTGCTGTTACATATGATCACAAAATGGCAGGCACACAAGAGTGTGTTTGAGGACCAACATCACTATGCATTGGGATAACCACACTTATTCTGAAGTGCTGCAATCTTAGAGTTAGTATGTAGAAGGTGTAGGGATGTGGGTGGCACAGCCCCCATGATGGGTTGGGGCTTTAAAAGTACTACTGCAAGTGTGCAGTGTTGCTGTTCGAGTGACTGCTCGCGGTTCTGTGATCACACTTTTTAGTGTTGATTGTTACTGTGTTGAAAGTCTGTAATATAACTGTAAACTTCCTGTGTTAGGTATTTCTGTCAGACCAACCAAGGTCAGAGAACAGTGATCTGCAGTGACACAGTCATGCCACTCTTTCCACGGTCAGAGAACAGTGAGCTGCAGTGACAGTCATGCCACTGTTTCCAGCTCATAACGTATGTTTGGTGGCAGTAATCAAAGATAATATGCAAAACAACGCTTCTTGTACTGGTTTAGTAGTCATTTTACAGATGCCAAAAAGTAGTCCAAAGCTTTGTGTTTGGTGTGTAAATATGTAGACATTTGTTGGGTAAACAGGTTTTTGTTTTATTACATGCAGCTGGTTGCTGTGTCCTTAGGCAGTCAGTTCATGATAAAACACGTGTTTTTACTGTACTATGTTTACTCTTGCTGTGTTTGTAATGTACCATGGGTCTTGTAAACGTGACTGTTTAACATACTATAGCTGTATTTCATACTCACTCTTTATTTTTACATTTTATGTGTTTTCTTCAGCCTATTAGATACAACAGCGAATTTCTTTATGTACTTTTTGAAATTATCTTGCCACTGGCTTATGAATATTGTCCTGAGTTGGTCATCATTGATTTGGGATCAAAATGTGATTCAACTGTAGGTTTTCTGCTCATCCACCTATTGCAAGGGCTGGCTGAAGGTCGTACTCTTGTAATTGTTCAGGTAAGAATCTTTGTTCGTATAAGTAAAATCACAGCAACCATTAAATCAGTGTCTGATCCAAATAAACTTGTTTGTTATCAAGCTTTAAATACACTGCCTTTTTAACCACTCTGTTACTAATGGTTGTACTGTTGATATTATCTTACTTTTAAACAAGACCTTTTATGTGGTCTTCAAAGGTTAGGATTTAAACTCCATTCTTTATCCTGAGTCACAATACATATCCTTATTGCATCTCAGTTCCTCACTTCCCACCTTTGCACCAAAGGGGTTATGTCCCCATAATGAGTAGTACCAAAGTCATTACGTCCCCATAATGAGTAGAACCAAAGCGTTATGTCCACATATCGAGTAGAACCAAAGTAGTTATGTCCACATATCGAGTAGTCCCAAAGTGGTTATGTCCACATATCGAGTAGCACCAAAGTGGTTATGTCCACATATCGAGTAGCACCAAAGTGGTTATGTCCACATATCGAGTAGCACCAAAGTGGTTATGACCACATATCGAGTAGCACCAAAGTGGTTATGACCACATATCGAGTAGTCCCAAAGTGGTTATGTCCACATATCGAGTAGCACCAAAGTAGTTATGTCCACATATCGAGTAGCACCAAAGTGGTTATGTCCACATATCGAGTAGCACCAAAGTAGTTATGTCCACATATCGAGTAGTCCCAAAGTGGTTATGTCCACATATCGAGTAGCACCAAAGTAGTTATGTCCACATATCGAGTAGCACCAAAGTGGTTATGTCCACATATCGAGTAGTCCCAAAGTAGTTATGTCCACATATCGAGTAGTCCCAAAGTGGTTATGTCCACATATCGAGTAGTCCCAAAGTGGTTATGTCCACATATCGAGTAGTCCCAAAGTGGTTATGTCCACATATCGAGTAGCACCAAAGTGGTTATGACCACATATCGAGTAGTCCCAAAGTGGTTATGTCCACATATCGAGTAGTCCCAAAGTGGTTATGTCCACATATCGAGTAGCACCAAAGTGGTTATGACCACATATCGAGTGGATCACGATCCACAGACATTTATGATTTTTTCAAAGATATTCAATCAAAAGTCCAACCTTCATGCCATAGAAGGAGGAAGCCCTGAAAATGACCCCCATGACCTCTGTTTGATAAATATCACAAGTGAAAGGGGATGGGATCAAGCTTCCAACACCGACTCACCTACCCTGGGGAGGGAGGCAGTCCAGCTTGCTGCCTGGTTGACACCTAGAGGAAGTTAGGTGTGTGGCTGAAGCTGTATTAGCCATAGTGGCTGTACGTGCCACAGCAGTGGGCCATATTGGTAGGAGGTTGGCATGTGTGGTTGCAGGTGTACTCTGTCTGTGAGCAATGATAGAGCTGGTCACAACTGCTTACATTGAGGAAACTGAGTAGGGAAGGGAGTCCACTCAGTCAGGAAACTGTCCTGCTCCCTAACAAGGGACTCTTCTCTCTGGGCTCATGACATCATGACTTTAGCCTCCTGGGTAAGGATGCCGAAGAGATTCTGGACTTAGTTTGTGTTCTACCTTCTGGACCTAATGACTTCTGTGATTTTCATAATACCAATGGCAGATTGGCATGCAAAGGATACTGGTGTTGTGATGGACCCTGAGGTGCGAGTATCTTTACAGCCTCCATCTAGTCCTGAACCTTCTTGTTTTTGAAGTGCTTCTTTCTCCTCTGTGCCTATTGACTATCAGGCACCATGACCACTTTCATCCATTTGCTCCCCTTTATATGAGGCAAGAGCACAGCTGAGGGATGGTCATCATCCATGCAACATTACAATTTTTTTTCTTTTGTTCTGTTTCATATGCCCTCAAGGTTCTAAGTGGTGAGAGTGCATTGAGATGATGCAGGGACTTGTTCCCTAGTTCATGTGGCCACACATTTGAAAGGGACTGTAGGTGAACTGTGTATCAGGGAACACACGCCTTCAATCCTCCCTCCAGTAAGAAGCAACAGAGTAAACAATAAAGGAAGTTGACCGGACTCCGTGTGAATAAAACACAATTAATTTAGTAACATAAAACATTGTTAAATTTAGTTTTGGAATTCTGAAAAGGGTTCAAGTTCATCCAAGGGGAGGTGACTGGCAAAGACATTTATTAAAGAGAGAACTAATCTGGCAGTTGCAATTAAATGCAACATGTCCTCCTGCGTTAAATGACCAGGTATCTCTTAAACCTATACTGTGTGAAAAGGCAGACCTTTTGAAATAGTTTTGTATGTTTTTTATGCCCCCGTTTATTGAACACAAATTATTTTTTGGAAAACTGTTTTTTATAAAAATGTATGGAATGAGCTGTAATTTTTGTCTGGTAGACCTTTAGAAACATTTAATAACTTAATTAATAGTATTCTACTATTGGTTAATTCATTTTACAAATTTAATATAAAAGGTGGTCATTGGGAATACTGTATATTTATATTGTGGACTGGTACCATGGACGAAATAGTATTATTTTTAGAATATCTCAACACTTGCAGCCCATACTTAAAATTTACCCACAAATGTGACAAAAGAGGTATATCATATCTCGATAGATATATCTATACTACGAGTAAAGGTTTTAGGTCAAAGATATATAGAAAAGATACCTTTAGTAACACATACTTGGAATTTTCCAGTAATCATCCATGGAAGCAAAAGAAAAGTATAATTAAGGGGCAATGTATCAGAGCAGCCCGGATGACATCGGACTATTCGGAGATGGTTAAAGAAATTGACCATATAGCAAAAATGTTTAGAGAAAGGGGGTACCCCAATGAGCTTATTAGTGATGTTACAGGGTATGTTAAAAGAGAATGGGGGGTAAAGCACAAACCCTTATTGGGTGTGGCTATGGAGATGAATGAAGAGACTATTAATAGTAATCAAAACAATAAGAAATATAACAGGGCCTGTATATTGGAGTTCAACCCTTATGTAAATGAGGTCAAAAATAGTATACATAAAAAGTGGAATATTTTGCGGTGTGATGAGGGAGTGCATAATAAACTGGGAACTGAACCCCTTTTTGTACAGAAAACTGGAAAGAATTTAAAAAGAAAACTCCAAAATAGTGACAGAAATAACGATTCAAATTCTGTAGGTACCAGCAAACGTGGACACTGTAGTCAGTGTTGTGCCATATATGAGGAGCACACCCGCACTATAGATATCAACAAAACAACAGTAAGGTTCAAAAAGGGCAACTGTCAGACCCAGTCTGTGATTTATCTAGCCATCTGTACAAAATGTCCATGTTTCTACCTAGGAAAAACTGAGAGGAGGTTAAGAAACCGCATATATGACCATCTTTATTGTATAAGAAAGCAGGATACTAACAACCCCCCTATATAGGCATATTAGGGATAGTGAGACTTGTAACACTTTCAAGTTTGCAATTGTAGAGTATGTAAAGATTAATCCTAGAGGAGGCGACATGAAAGGTATATTGAGGGAAAGAGAAGTGAAGTGGCAAATATTATTAAATGCAGCCACTTACCTCGGATTAAATGATTGTATTCCCACCAAGCCCCTGTTAAGGGCCTAGAATGGGTAAGACAAAAGTAACATTAATAGTCGGGTCGGTGTTGTTCCACGTCGATTATACTCATCGAGCCACACGTTTCCCACAGTTTTGTGTGTTCATTGCGAGACACAACTAATAGTTGTATTTTTAACATTTTTAAATTTTAATTTTTATTTTACTATGTAATTTTATTATTGAATATTATGAAATTTATATCACGCGTAAACAGTTATATAACTGTTTAGTTATTTTATATGTATTTTCATGATTTTAAATGGTTGTGTTATGAGAATCCATGTCAGGATGAGTCATAGTATCCATGAAATTAATATTCATGAGAACAAATTGGTGTATCACAGGATTGGATAATTTGAATTAATTAGTACTATTTAAAGGCTGTTAGTTTGAGAAATGGCGTTCTGAAGAAGTCTATGGAGGATAGATGAAAGCGCTTAACCTGATGTACTAATAAACAACAGTTTTGGTATTTTCTGTCTCTTTCCTTGGAACCGGACACTCATTTTTCACCAGTTATTTCGCATTTATTGACTGGCAATACATTTTATCTGATGAAGTCTCCATGAGAGATGAAAGCACTTATTTAATGCTGTTTTATGTTATTAAATTAATTGTGTTTTATTCACACTGAGTCCTGTCAACTTTGTTTATTGTTTTATCAGTTTGGTCATTTTTTTGGCCATTTTTATTTGTTTTTTGTGTATTTCAAGAGGCAGCAGAGTCTCCACTTTGTTGTTCTTCTTTCCTTTCTAGCCAGTTGCCCCAGTACTTGGGTTGTCATTGAACCCCAGGTTATCTGGGTTGTAGTCAAGGTTGCATATATCTGTGCCACACAGCAGATCGGTGACCAACGCTTTCTGTTGAAGGTTTCTTACTAGGCCATGGGGTGGTTGGCATTCCCTAAAAATCTGATGTCCTGTAGTGAACACTTTACTGGTCCTGATGACAGCCACTTCACTTGCAGGCTAGAGGAGTTCTTCTAGTCCTGAAGGTGATGGAGGTGCATTTGCTGATGAGTTCTCTTCTTATCGATTCAGACAGTATCATTTGATATGTAAACAAGCTGGCAGAAGCAATGTCATATCTCCCACAAAGGGAGGTAAAGGTCACTGGGGGGGGGGTCATCACTCTCTCACTAGTTCACATACTCGGGGAGGTCAGCAGTCTGTTAGATGGCATGTGCGTCAGTTCCTTAATCCTCTCTTGGAGTTTGTTATTCAGTCCCTGTGCTGTGTTGGGGTTTTTTGGAACTGAACCACTGATGAGAATGTAGTCCTCCTTATTTGCTCATTTCTGCAAGGCGTGGTGAGGTAGCAGTGGATATTTTCTTTATTCTATGATATAGGATAAAATGCCTTCAGCCCAGTTATTGTACATTGGTAAATAAAATACATTTCTTCAGAAATCTACCTTGTTTTGTTCTGTTTCCCCTTCTAGGCCCCTAGACACATATTCATTGTTACAAATGAAATTCAAATCCCCACCTAAAAGTAATATTCCTTGCTTAAAACTAATTATTTCTCCCAAATATTTTTAAGCTTCATAATAGCAGTTTTAGGTGGTATATAAATAAATGCCAGCATAATCCTTATCCCTTGCCAGGATCCCCTTTGCTACCACAAATCTGCCATTATTATCTTTTTCCATTTCCTTGTCTGTCACTACCAGAGCTCATCTAGCAATTAATGTAAATACTCCTATTTTTCTTTTTGCCTGATATTCCGCAGAAGATCCATCCTGAAATACTTTATCAAATTGTTATGCTCAGTTTGCGTCAAATGTGTCTGTATTAGCACTGCTATTTGCATTCTGCATTTCTTAATATAATTATAATTTCCTTTTTGTCTATACCTGTGAGACCATTTACATTCCAAGATAATATGGAAAGAGTTGCCATTATGTTTAGAACTCATTATTCCCACCGGTTATATATGGCAGCTTTTTAAAATGCGGAGTAACAGCTTTTGTGATGCATGCACCCATTAATATTTGACAGGTTAATCCTTTATACAGTTTTTTCTTATCAGCATTGGAACCTGTGTCACATTTTACAAGACTTTGTGTTTTAATAAAAACCTTAAAAAAAACACCCCCCAGAACACCCCCATAACCTGCTAACTTAATACAAACACAGACATAGCTATGTACATTAGTTTAACCCTCCTAATAGAAACATTTGTGTCAAATAAACAGCTGCTAAAACAGGCCCTAATTAAACTGAAATTGAGGTTATCCATGCTAAGATGCAGGTTATTGCCTGTGTTTCTTCTTACACTAATTGGTGTCTCTTCTTTTTTAATCTTTATACCCCCACGTGAAAACAGCTTGCATGCTTTCAGAAACCATTATCTTTTAGCCTTGAAGAAACCAGCATTTTGCATTTTATTGTTGTATTATAAGCTTATCTCCATGGAAATATAATAGAAAAAAGAACAATGTAGTCCCCTGCTATAGCGTGAAAGACAAGCTGAAATATTTATTGATAAAGAAAAACTTTTCATTTTGTTCATTGTTCTCATGTTTACTTGTTTACACTTAAAATTTGTTGTTAGATTAAGCCATGGGTCTTAATCCAGACATTCATATATGTAAACAATAAGAGGAAAACATATCAGATGTACATATATTATGATCTGTTTACTTTTACACCCCACCCCCCACCTCAACAATCCAAGGTTGCAGCCTATTAAATTTAACATGCTTTTGTCTAGCTTTTCTTCTGTTTTTTTCACTGTATTGCCAACATTTCTTAATACCAAAAAAGAAAGAGAGAGGGGAAGAAGAACAAAAGTAGAATCGGCATCCTTTATCACATACAAGAACAACTAAAATTACTTTACTATTAAATATGTGATCTATATTGTGAAGAGTTTCATAGAAGTGCTGTTAAAACAGAAATTGTTTTACTGACACTTACTTTTTCCCTTTCTCTTCCCCTCCCCTGAGTGCCCTTTCAAACATTGATGACAAATGTCTTTCGGTTCGCCACAAATTTAACAAAGCCAACAAAAGTCCACTCTTTCCACTTATTGTTATAAAGCCACACGTCACAAGCGCTGTTGATTTGCAATCTCACATTTTTTCGCTAATTTCCATGTTGCTGGAAGCCGTGTTCTGTCTTCCTGTTCATCTCCATCTCCCAACTCCAGATTCCTTTTCATTTCTGAGGTACTCTTAATTCATAGATTTATAGGTTCATAGGTAGGTACTAGGCTATTGGCCCTAGGGCATAATTAACCCTAGCCAAAATGTTTCGGGTTGCGCTTCTCATGTGATTTAGTTACCTGCGCCTCTGTCGAGCAGGGCGACAGAAGTGATTCCCGGGGTGAATTTCCTGTTCCCCATCCACTCATCAAGATTCCTCTTGAAGAGCGCTAATGAGGAGCTCTGCCTCACATATATGGGGACCTTATTCCAGAGCAGGGAGAGTCTCTGGGACACGAATCTGTGCCTCCAACAAGACCTGTTTATTGTTGAGGTCAGGTTAAGGTCTCTAGAGTGTGTAGCTCGGGTAGATTGGGTTTTCCTTAGGTAGAGCATTTCCAACAATTCGGGGTTTGACATAGCCTTGTATATCAGGCACAGATCACCTCTGAGTAGGCGGTATGCAACCGAGTACAGTTGGAGTTTTTTTAGCCTGGTGGCGTAGGGCATCTGTTTTAGGCCCATTATCCTCTTGGTGAGGTATTTTTGAGGCCTCTCCAGTTGTTGCAGGTGTCTAGTAAGGTACATCCCGAATGGGGCATTGTACTCAATAATGGGTGTAATGAGTGATGAGTAGAGGGGGACAATAACTTCCTTTTTTCTAGATGCAAACCCCTTTTTGATAAGCTGGGCCATGTAGAAGGATTTTCTAACCACTTTAGCGATGTGGTTATCGAAGGAGAGGTTACTATCCACCTTGGGTCCTTAGGTCTCTTATCACACTGTCTGTGTTAAGTGAGCTGCCACCTATGTGGTAATTTGTAGGTACTTGTTTTTTCCCGAAAGGGATGACAATGTACTTTGGCATTTAGCTTGAGGCCATGATTTTGGCACCATGTATCTGTTTCAGTGATACCCTTCTGAAGGATATCTACATCAGTAGGAGTCTCAATTATGATACCCAGTTTGCAGTCGTCTGCGAACTTTGTTAGCCATAGTCCCTCTGTGTTTGCTTGTACCTCAAAGAAGTAAATACCAAACAGGAGAGGTCTCAAGACTGATCCCTGGGGTACTCCACTTATCACAGGAGTCGGACCTAGCGTTTCCTATTTTCACTGTATGGGTTCTGTCCGTGACCCAGTTAGCAACCCATCTTGTAATGTAGGGGTTTATATTTAGGTTAGTGAGTTTGTCTATAATTCCCGAGTGGGGAATGGTATCAGTGGCTTTTGCAAGGTCAAGGTATGCCGTGTGGACCACCTTTCCCTCATCGATTGCTTTGGTGACCATCTCGAAAAAGTCAACCAGGTTTAGAAGACATCACCTGCCCTTTACGAAACCAAACTGGGTAGGGTCTAGGGTTTGTACGTTCCCAGTGTTGTTGTTTATGAGTTCCATAATGATGTGCTCCATTGCCTTAAAGATGAGGCTCATCAGGCAGATGGGAGATAGTTCCCAGGGTCGGTGGTGGCTCCTCCCTTGTGAAGCAGGACAACCATTGTCATGCGCCACTCAGTGGGCACATAGCCTGAGGTGAGGCTGTGGTTGAGCATGGTATTTAGGTGAGGGATTAGTTTGTTTTGGAGTTCATGTAGCACACAGCCTAGTTTGCTGTCTGGTCCCGTGGATGCTGTGTTTTTTGCTTTAGAAAGTGCCATTTTCACCTGGGTGTCTGTGATTACTGGGGCAGCGCAATCTTCTGGTATAGATATGGGCCCTTTAGGGGGTGAGGGTGGGGTAAAGTTTGCACTGAACCTATCTGCCAATATATTAGCAATATCAGTTGGTTCTGTGAATTTTGAACTGTTGTGCTGTGCCTCAGAGCAGATCTGAGAGTTGCCATTTATGTTCTTGACATAGCTAAAAAATGCTTTGTGGTTGTCTTTGGTGTCCGTTGCGATTTTTCTTTCAAAGCTCGCCTTTGAGGATTTTATAAGGGATCTTAGCTTTTTGCTAAGGTTGGTCAGGGAGCTCCTCCATTCCTGGGTTTTTACTCTTTTTTGTAATAATTTCTTCCTTCTATTATTGAACTTGTTTATGGCCGGGGTCCTCCAGACTGGTTTCCTTTTTTTGGAGGAATGTGTCTTGGTTTTGTTCGGGATAGCACGGTCCATGCACTCATGTAAGTGCTTGTAGAGTGCTTCTGTGTAGGCTACAGTAGATTCAACCAAATTGTCATTCTGCATGGGAGTAACAACGTTTGCCACCTCCATCTTAAGTAGCATAAAGTTTGCTTTGGAGAAGTTTTTCACTGTGGTTTCCTTGGAGGGGGGGAGAGGGTGGTATGTGGATATCGAGGGTGATGAATTTGTGATCTGATCTAACCAATGAGGAATTTACCTCCGGTATGGAGCACTTGTCCCACATGTTGGTGATGACCAGGTCCAGTATATTGTTGCACCTTGTGGGAGTGTTGATAAGCTGGTCCAAGGCATTTGAGTTAATATATTCCAGGAAGCATTGAGTAAAGGTATTAGTGCTTGATTAGTTTTCCCAGTTGATGTTTGGGTAATTGAAATCACCCAGTATTAGGGTGTTTGGTTGGACCCTCATGTTTTCCAGTACCTCGAGGAATGAGGAGTGGGGGTCTTGGGGCAGGGATGGTGATCTGTAGCAAGCTACAATCTGGATTGCAGTTTTGCCCATTGTCAGTTGCACTTGGATGATCTCTGAGGCATCATACTTTACAACTAGTCTGGAGGTGTGATTATCCTTGATGAATATGGATGTGCTTCCTCCTTTGGTGTTTCGGTCCAGGTTATGTAGCCAAAATGTGTGGTATGAGTTGTAGCCTGGGATCGCTGGGGTACTCTCTTGAGCCTTGAACCAGGTCTCAGTTATTGCACAAATATCGATGCTCTCCATTTTGAGAAGAGCCTCGAGTGAGTGCATTTTGAGGTTTAAACTCCTGGCGTTGAGCAGCATTACCCTCAGTTTTTTTGTCACTGGTACTTATTATGGTGGTGGGGTTGTCTTTTGAGCCTTGCCTAAAAAAGGCACTATGGGGGTGGCAAGGTCCTTGGCCAGTATCCTGAATCCCAGGGGTGACAGGTGCAAGCCATCTCTGGTGAAGCATCGTGGCTTGTTGAGCATGTCACCCCAGGCAGACAGATACTGGATCCCCTTTGAATGACACCAGAAGCTTAGCCAATTGTTGAAATTTATCATTTTTTTCCTTGTACTGACGTATCATTCTTGATGAAGGTAAGATGCTACTCAGGGCTATGGTCATACCCGCCTTGGTTACATGATCAGAGAGCTCTTCTATGTCTCTTTTCATGTAGTCCAGGGAGGTATGTCTCAGGTCATTCATACCAACATGGACAATGACAGAGTCATATTTGTACTAGTTATGGAGTGACCTGTGCCTGCATGATGTGGCGGATTCTGGCGCCCGACAAGGAGCTGACATTAACCTTCTCTTTGTCCAGCCCGGTAAGTGAGACATCAGTGTCCCTGACTATGGAGTCTCCTATTACAAGTGTGTTGGGTATGATGTTATGCCTTATGGGCTGTGGTTGTGTGGCACACTGGTTTTGGAGGTTATGTGTTGGTTGCAGTGTGTTTGTGGGTGGAGGTTGCTTGAGTGTCTGCTTTGGAGGTCTCTGTTGTTTCCGCAGATTTTTATTTAGAGCCTCCGAGTATGTCTTTGTGTATCTATGTGTGGGATTTGCAGTTGCAGGTGTGGTGGGTCTATGTGTAGTATTGCAGGTTACCTTCTCCTCTTGACTGTCTATTCCAGTCGTGGCTGGAGAGAGCTTTGCCTCAAGTTTGGCTGTGTAATTGCATCTCTCGCAGATTTTGGTTTTGTGTGGTTAGAGGTGAGGGTTGTCTGTGTACATGAGGCAGTTGTGACATTGACTCAGGATGCCCAGATTCATCAGGTGGACAGGAGAATACACTGGGAACTGGCCTTTGGACATGCCTGAATGGGTTGAGGAACTTGTTCTTATTAAGCTGGTGGGGGGAGTAATTTGACTGTTCCCTACAAACAAATGTTGGGGATCGAGTACTATAGATTATTAGTGCTTCTGTCACTTTTATAAGCAAATGTGAGTCCGAAGGCGCTGATTTGAGTGCTAGAACTGAAAGAACTGGCTAGTACTAAGGGAAAAACTGAAGAGCAGACTCTGTGGAGCTGGGGATAGTTTAACCCTAGCTAACCACTGCTGCGCTATGCGCAAAACCACGTAAATGCATTTTTTTATATCAGAAAGATAAAAGAGATAGAAATTAGCCCCAAATGGCCAATAAAACTCCAATTTCTGGGCTGAAACCACTCCTCCAAGGACAAGGTAGGCTGTTCAAAGCTCCCCACTCTCACTGGTAAACAGAGTAACTTCCTTCTATCCAAGTAAGGTATGGGCAACACAGAAGCTTAAACACAGTCCGGGTACCAGCAAATATATGAAAACCGGACTTTTCTAGCTTAGAAAGGCGGGAAATAGGAATTTTTTTTTTTTCAAAAATAGAACAGATACAGCAGAAATAACGCTTTTAAAGTACAGAAACAGCTGTTGCACTTTGGTGTGAAGCCAATAACAGTTAAATAATGCAATTTAAGACAAAAACAACTTTTTTAAAGTGTAGGCAGTAAATAAGTACAAATGCAGTTAAAAACAAGCTTTATGAGCATCAGTAAACACCAGAAACCAAACGTTTAGGTGGAATTAACAATAAACAACAAGAAAAAGCAGAAAATGGTATTTAAACACTCCAAAGTCTCTCTAGTCTGTCTCTGGTGCTGTAGGACTCTGCAGGACACCTGGGCAGGATCTTGCTGAGCTGATACAAGCAATTCTGGTCAACTCTTGTGTTTTTCTCTGCCTTTCAAACATTTTCCCTTCCCAGTGTCTTGTACCTAAACCTTTCCATGTTTATGTTCAGTATCTGAAACAACTATAAATAAATCTTCTCAATACTATGGGTGACAAGAGTTTTATCCAGCTCTTTCATTTATAGTATTGCAGAATTAATTGCTAAAAGAAAAAAAAAAACAAGTTTTCAGTGATGTATGAATACTACCTTGGGTCTGACATGAAAATGGACCATAGACTTAGTGAGCCAAACCTTGCTCATTAAAATATGTGGCTAGTAAATCAGAGGTGATGGCCCAGATTAGAGAGATTTCAGATGAAATAAAGCAGTAAGGGATGGTTCTGAGGCCTCTACTAGGAAAACCTACTCAAACAAAGCAGAAGGCATTACTATATTGACCATACGATACCTGTTCTTAGGTTCATAGGTTCATACTAGGCTATCTGCCCTAGGGCATTTATAAGCCTAGCCAGTGTGTGTTTGGCTTTCGCCACCCATTTTAAATTAATTTTGCTATGCCTTTTTTTGAGGTTAGTATACTGTGCCTCTGTATAACAGTGACACAGAAGTGATAGCTGGGGTAAACCTACGATCTCCCATCCACTCATCAATATTCCTCTTGAAGAGAGTCAATGTGGGACTCTGCCTAACCTGGACTGGGATTTTATTCCAGAGTGAAGGGAGCCTCTGGGTTATGAATCTGTCCCTCCAGCATGTCCTATTTATTTCAGTGCTGAGGTTCAAGTCTCTCGAGCGCGTAGCTCGATGGGATTTGGATTTTGTGAGGTGCAGCATGTCCATTAATTCCAGGTTGGACATGGCTTTATACATCAGGCACAGATCGCCTCTGAGCAGGCGGTATGCCACTGAGTAGAGCTGGAGTTTCTTTAACCGGGCAGCATATGGCATCTGTTTGAGCCCTTTGATCCTCTTGGTGAGGTACTTTTGGGGTCTTTCCAGTTGCTGCAGGTGTCTGGTAAGGTACATCTCAAAAGGGGCATTGTACTCAATTATGGGCCTGATGAGGGATGAGTAAAGAGGCACGATGACCTCCCCTGATCTAGATGTGAATCCCTTCATGATTAGGTGGGCTATATAAAATGTTTTTCTAACCACTTTGGCCACGTGGTTGTCAAATGAGAGATTGCTATCAACTTGGGTCCCCAGGTCCCTAATGACTTCTTCTGTACTTAATGGATTACCACCTATGTGGTAATTTGTGGGCACTTTGTTTTTGCCAAAGGGGATGACTATACACTCTTTGGCGTTTAGCTTGAGGCCATGGCTCTGGCACCAGTTGTCTGTTTCTATGAGGCCCTTTTGGAGGATGCTTGTGTCGGCTAGAGAGTTGATTATGGCGCCCAGTTTGCAGTCATCTGCGAACTTGGTCAGCCACAGTCCTTCCGTGTTGGCCTGTACCGCCGAGAAATATATACCGAACAAGAGAAGTCCCAGGACTGAGCCTTGTGGGACGCCACTTGTAACTGGTTTGGAGTCTGACATGGCTCCAGCAATTCTAACCTTGTGGTTTCTGTCCTTGAGCCAGTTTGCAACCCATCTAGTGACATAGGGGTTTATATTTAAGCTGGTGAGCTTATCTATAATGCCCGAGTGGGGTATTGTATCGAAGGCTTTTGCGAGGTCCAGGTAGGCTGTGTGGACCACCTTCCCCTCGTCAATGGCCTTGGTGACTGTTTCAAAGAAATCGACCAGGTTTAAGAGGCAGGATCTGCCCTTAACAAAGCCAAACTGGGTAGGATCCAGTGTCTATAGGTCCCCAATATCTTTATTTATGAGGTCCATGATGATCCTTTCCATAGCTTTGCAGACCAAGCTAGTCAGGCTTATGGGGCGATAGTTTCCAGGATCCGTTGAGGCACCACCTTTGTGGAGAGGGACCACTGTTGCTGTATGCCACTCTTTGGGTACATATCCTGTAGTAAGGCTAAGATTGAACAGTAGTTTTATGTTTGGGTTTAGCTCTTCTTGGAGTTCATGTAGGATGCAGCTCGGGACACCATCTGGTCCCATTGATGCTGTGTTTTTTGCTTTGGAGAGAGCGGCTCTTACCTGAGCATCTGAGATGTCAGGGGGGCAGCACTCTGTTGGGATAGATATTTGCCCTTTTGTTGGGGAGAGGGGGGAGAAGTTTGCACTGAACCTGTCAGCTAGGATGTTGGCAATGTCTGTGGGCTCGGTGTATTTTTTGTCATTTTGGACTAATTCTGAGCATATCTGGGAATTCCCACTTAGGTTCCTAACATAACTAAAGAAAGCCTTGTGATTATCCTTAGTGTCCTGTGCAATTTTTCTCTCGAAGCTGGCCTTAGACGATTTTATGAGTGCCCGTAGTTTTTTGCTAATACTGATCAGAGATGCCTTCCCTTTTTGGGATTTTGCTCGGTCATGTAGTAGCTTCCTCCTTCTATTGTACAGTTTGTTTATGGCTGGGGTCCACCAGACAGGACGTCTGCCTTTGGAGGATTGGGTCTTGGTTTTATTTGGGATTGCATGATCCATGCATTCCTGAAGGTGTTCATGGAATGCGTTTATAAAGGATTCTGCGGTCTGGGTCGTATTTTTCACAGGCCCGGGGGCTTTGAAGGATTTCGCCTCGGTTTTGAGGCGTGTGAAATTTGCTTTAGAGAAGTTTTTCACTGTGGTTTTCTGGGCAGGGGGTGGGGTCGGGATGTGAATATCCAGTGAGATTAGTTTATGGTCTGATCTTACCAGTGAGGGATACACTTCTGGTCTGGAGCATAGTGTCCCCATGTTGGTGATGATCCGGTCCAGTATGTTTTCTCCTCTTGTGGGAGTGGTAACAAGTTGTTCCATAGCATTTGAGTTTATAAATTCTAGGAACCTTTGGGCTAGGGTGTTGGAGCTAGAGTAATGCTCCCAGTCTATGTTTGGGTAGTTGAAGTCGCCCAATATAATGGTGTTTGGAGAGACCTTCATATTTTCCAGTATTCTTAGGAAGGCCATGTGGGGTTCCTGTGTTTGGGAAGGTGGTCTGTAGCAGGCTATAAACTGGAAGACAGTTTTACCCACAGTTAGTTGCACATGGATAGTCTCTGATGCTTCGTGCTGTGCCACCAACCTGGAGGTGTAGGTATCTTTGACGAATATTGATACTCCCCCTCCTTTTGTGGTTCGGTCCACGTTTTGGGGCCGAAAAGCATGGTATGAGGTATAACCTGGTAGTGCTGGGGTGCTCTCGGGAGCCTTGAACCAGGTTTCTGTTACTGCACAGATATCGATGTTCTCCATGCTAAGGAGAGTTTCGAGTGCATGCATCTTGAGGTTTAGACTTCTGGCATTGAGTAGCATTACTCTTAGTTTCTTATTCCTTGTGATACCTATGGAGGTGGGTTTGTCTTTTGAGCCTTGCCTAAAAAAGGCACTATGGGGGTAGCAAGGGCCTTTGCCAATATCCGAAAGCCCAGGGGTGACAGGTGCAAGCCGTCCCTAGCGAAGCATCGTGGCTTGTCGAGCATGTCATCACAGGCTGACAGGCATTGGATCCCCTTTGAATGACACCAACACTTAAGCCAATTGTTGAAATTGATCATCTTGTCTTCATATTGTGGCATCATTCTTGGTGAGGGTAAGATGCTACTCAAGGTCAGGGTCATACCTGCCTGGGCTACATGCTCAGAGAGCTCCTCTATGTCTCTTTTCATGTAGTCCAGGGAGGTACGTCTCAGGTCATTCACACCAGCATGGACAATGACTGAGTCATATTTGTACTTGCCTTGGAGTGACCTGAGTGCTTGTGTTATGTGGCGGATCCTAGCGCCCGACAGGCAGCTCACCGTGACCTTCTCCTTTCACATCCATTGCCACAAATACTAGCTTATCTGAAGTGTCTGCTTGATGCAGGCCACGCATATATGACTGCTTGCATCCATATTGCTGCCATGTTCACTTTCTGTATCAGCTGCATTAATGTATTGCTAGTTAATGCAGAAACTATTAAATTACTGAGGTGCATCTTTCAGTGCTTACCGCACCTGCTATTAAAGACTCTGTACCACTTTAGGATTTTAATTTTACAGCAGAATAGCAAGTAATGTGATCAACACCAATTCAACACCCAGAATTTAAATTTGGGGGCAAGCCTCCCACGTTCTTTCTTCTAACTTAATATAATCAGCATGAGTGTCACTGTCCCTCAGGGCAAGGAAAAGTCCCAATTTAAAAGATTATCATTGGGTTTCTGATTGTAACCAACTTACATTTCGTTCAAGACGTGGACAACAAGCAATTTACCTTGAGAGGTGAATCTTGACAGTCATATTGAGAACACAAATGGGGTTATGATCAGTGAGACCCAACTGTAATTGTAACTTTAATCCAGTGCATGGAGCTTTATCTTTGTGTACTCCTGTTTAGAGAAAAAAAGAGTAGAGGAGGACAGAGTGTTTTACTGGCCTCCGCAGCCTTTGAGAGTTAGTAAAACACTTTAGCGCTGTCACACAGACTGCAGGCAGAAACGAATGGTCTCTCTGAAGAACAGATTTGAGTTTGACAGTGAATTTCTAACAAATTTTAAAAGCTATACAGTACCAGAGAACAAAAGTCCTTCCAGGAGGCAGACAACAGCAATTTCCAATGTAGTTCAAAGAATAATCCACAAAAACAGTCTTCAAAGACAGCTCCACAAGGAAAAACAGGAACATTCAATTCTGATAAAACACAGCACTGCTTTATTCGAACCAAACACAAGCGCTTTCACTACTGCTTCTTCAGGTGTATGAAAAAAGTTAAAATAGCACCTGTTTAAATACCAAACAACTGAGCACATAATCAATTAGTTTAAAGGCAACATGTCACAAAAAACTTACCTAAAGGATAAAATACAAAAATACATTTAAAAACACATAAATATATATAACTAAATGTATAACTAAATGTATAGAGTGCATAAATAAGTATACATAGAAAATAATAAATAATAAATAAAACTAATAAAAACAGTTACCTACGTAGTTTCCTTTTCTTTAATGTTGGCTTCATGGGCATACTATCATGAAGCCAACATTAAAGAAAAGGAAACTACGTAGGTAACTGTTTTTATTAGTTTTATTTATTATTTATTATTTTCTATGTATACTTATTTATGCACTTTATACATTTAGTTATACATTTAGTTATATATATTTATGTGTGTTTTAAATGTATTTTTGTATTTTATCCTTTAGGCAAGTTTTTTGTGACATGTTGCCTTTAAACTAATTGATTATGTGCTTAGTTGTTTGGTATTTAAACAGGTGCTATTTTAACTTTTTTCATACACCTGAAGAAGCAGTAGTGAAAGTGCTTGTGTTTGGTTCGAATAAAGCAGTGCTGTGTTTTATCAGAATTGAATGTTCCTGTTTTTCCATGTGGAGCTGTCTTTGAAGACTGTTTTTGTGGATTATTCTTTGAACTACAGTGGAAATTGCTGTTGTCTGCCTCCTGGAAGGACTTTTGTTCTCTGGTACTGTATTGTTTCTTTCAGTTTTACTTCTGGAGGTTATAGGAGCTCATTGGGAGTATATATTCTTGTTATTTAGCAAATTTTAAAAGCTGTTTAACTTTCTGTTGCTTTTCTTTGCCAGCGAATGCAAACTGCAGTTAGTCGCTAACACAAGAGCAGTTAACAGCACTTAGGGGCGAGTAGGAAAAGTTTGTTGTTAAGCAGCTTTATAACATCCAAAAGATGGTTAAAAAGCTACACTTTTTTTCTAATTATTGAAGCATAATTTCAAAGCTCAATGTGATATACGGGTTTAACTGTAACTTGTATGTATGCCTACTCATAACAGCGACGTCTTCCATCTGCGCAGCACTGAGGAAACAAATCATGAATTTAAATGCCTAAGGCACATCTTGTTCATGTGAAGTTAAAATTCTGGTAGACTAATGTAACAATAAATTAGCAGACAGTGCTTGTTTTATTGTGTTAGTACTGTATAACAATGTGCACGCACTGAGAATCCATGCAGTTCTCTTTAGTTTTACATGTGTCCTACCATTCTTACGTGCATGCATTCATTTTGAAAGTAACTGCTGTTTTTTTTTTTTTTTTTTTTTAATGAAGGACTCTGAAATGAACCTTGTTGACATGGTTGCCAATACCCTGCTTGGCAAGACAACACCTCTGCCTGAGATTTGCATTCCTGCATCATGGGAAAATATATCTGACTTAGAAAGACAAAGACAGGAGCTTCAAAAGGACTGGAAAATGGTACAGTATTCAGGTATGTTGCTGCCCGTCTCCTAGTCTGAGCATTTACTTTATTAAATGGCAGTGAGACTTGAAATAATGTGTCACAAGATGGTCATAGTTGCATTTGATTGTTGTGAAGCTCATGATGAAACACAGTGTGCCTTCTGCACTCAGGTTGGTCAGCTGGTGCACAAGCAAGATATCTGTCTGTCTGTCTTTCTATGCTGCCAGTAACTCAGTATGGCTTCAGAGAAGTGGGGTGTTGTGAATGCAGGTATCCTGTGCTTTCCCATTAGATATGGATTTCCATCAAGTTGACACCTAGTGCATGCCAGAGTTCTGAGTAGCAACATTGATGTTGTCATTATTAAGGAAGCTTTTACAGATAAATAGTGTAATTGGCTAACATGCTTCTAGAAAAAGAGCCACTGATTATGAGATAGCATCCTGCTAAGTCCACTGTGGCCTCTGAAGCTCCCTTACTGGACTGGAGCTCTCCGTTTCCCTTGGTGTTAGGATAGCCATCAGACTTTGTTTTTTGAGAATTTGGAGTGTTCACCCAGTTGAACATATAGAGCCTTCCTGTACTGAGAATTATGTCAGTCAGCAGATGCGTGACATACCATGACAGAGTTGTAATTAAAGGAGGAGGAACTTAACTGAATGAAAGAACAAATATCTTAACCACTCAATAGGGAAAACAATTGTGGCACCTTAAAGTATTTTTATATATACATATGTGTGTGTGTATGTTACATTTGCAGTTAGGTACTATTTGTTTTGCTAGCACACTTAACAGTAGTGCACTAATTAATTACATGTTGGCTGGAAACAGTGGAGTTACTTTAGGGCAAGCCTTTTTTGGGATTTTTTTTCTTAAGTACGTTTGGTCAGTCTCTCAGAATATTTTTTTTCCTCTAAAGTTGGTTACTTGTTCACCATACTAGATGCTTTCATTTTTGGTAAGTTAATCCTTTGGTTTTGAAAATAAAGAGCTATTTTCACATTGTAGTGCAGTTACTTGTTACTGCTTAATTTTATTTAAGCAGTCCAAACAGACTAGATGGTCTACAGTTCTAGATCCAAAGTTTTATTGAAGGACCCATCTTCATTGGTGTTAATTTTTGAGATTGTACTTAATATTTATTTATTTCATATTTGTTAACTGGGTTGGTCCAGCTGAGCACAAACCCATTTTCATTGGAGACCCAAGGAGAAACGCTCCAGGAACAAAGCATAGTGACAGATTTTTATATTACAGTAATAAGTGTAGCAAAAGTAAACAACGACAATTTCACAGTATATATGCAAAGTAAGATTGCATATTGTGAAAAAGAAAATGAAACAACATAATATACAAGTGATTCTAATTTTATAAGCATGTTGCATACAAATATGTTATAGGCTTTCCGAGGTGGAACAGAGCCAGAAAAATTAATATTTAAAGGAAGGAGAGAGAGATGATAGGCTTAGGTAGGGTCCTGTCAGGGGCATAACTTTGTCTTCTGGAAAAAAAAATTAAATTCTTTTTTGAAGGCATTAGTTTGAGTAATACAACATTAATTGGCAGGGAGGTTGTTCCAACGTTTTGTTATGGTGGATTCATATAGTAGATTGTCAATATTAAATTTGGAAATTCCAAAAAATGGTAAAGTGCCTTAAATAAATGACCAATAAACCCAAAAGAAAGGCACTGGTAAGGTAAGCTGGATATCAGTCAAGAAATATTTATTGCTGACATCAAAGCACACTGACAAAAAAGATAAATCCACACACACACACGCTTTAACTGTTTTCACTGCGTTTTCGTCTTATAACTTCATCAGATGAGCTACCAACAGTTAAATCCTTGATTATATACAAAGTTTAAAAACCCAAAAGCCAATCAAATGAACTGAGTGATTAAGAAACTACAAAAATAAAAGGAACAGTGCATTTCTGAATAGTCACATAAAATCACTGTTTAAAAATCATTATTAGTTATAAAGAACTGTTTAGAAACCTTAAAAACCACAAAACATAGACATTTGAACATGTTAATACATCATAATAAATGCATACATCTATAAAAATACATTAAATAATGTTGTTTGTCTTTCAGCTTTTCCCGGTAAGGGGTCGCTACAGCGGAACTCCAGTCCGCTAATGATTGGCAGTAGATTTTTACGAAATGCCAAAGTGCCAGCTCGATGCCCAACCTTCAGCGAAGGCATGCCCATTTACGCAGGCATGCCCATTTATGCATGCATGTCTTTCGAACGCTACCCAACTGCGGGGAGGACATGCAGACTCCACACAGAAGGCACTCCCAAGCCAAGCCGAGAATTGAACGGGAAAACCTCTTGCTGTGAGGTAATAACGCTACCGCTGTACGACCTCGGTATATAAAAATACATTAAATAATAAATATGTAAAATCCATATATAAAGGCAATGTGTTTGTGCTAAAACCTAATATCACCATCTACTGACCAAAGTTGTGAATTACAACTTGGCAGATCTCAATTTTAACACAGGCTTCAAAGATACATTTTTGGGGGGCGTGGTCAAGATGAGCACTGAGTAACAGCACTTTCTCTCTGCTCTGTCTTTACAGAATATTTATGACAGGATTTTTTGAATTTATCTATCCTAATTTTGTTTTTACATATTTGGAATCTACTAATCATTCTTTAGGATAGTATATAAAAATGATGGCAATTTTTTTTATTTTTTTCCTGTCAAAAAGTACTAGAGAAAATATTTGGACTTCAGACTACAGGATGAGCCATTCCAAATCTACACTTCAGGAAACAACTATTAAGAAGGAACTTCAGTCAATATTATCTAATATTCAAGAACTGACAGCAAAAATTGATAGAATGGATGTAAAACTAGATAACTTCAAAGAAAAATATTCCCAGCAAATGGAAATATTACACGAAGACCTTAAGCAGCAAAAGAGACAGATTACTGGTATAGAGACTTCATTAAATGACATGGACACTAGAATTCAAGAAGGTGAGCATAATATAGACTTTCTCTTAAAACAAAATACTCTTTTACAAACAAAAATTGATGATCTAGAGAATAGATCAAGAAGAAACAATATTAGACTTTTTGGTCTGTCTGATAATGTTGAAGAAGGTAATATGGAAAAATTCGTAACATCTTGGCTCCCTGATGTATTACAGCTTCCTGAAGCTCTCTCATATGGGATAGAAAGAGCACACAGGCCCTTGGCTACTGCAGAAAAAAAAAGGTAAATACAGTTCTACTAAATCTGTAATAGTGAAGGTTTTATCTTCTCATGACAAGGAGATAGTGTTAAAGACTGCATGGGCTAAATCGCCTATCAAATATAAAGGAAATGTCATACGCTTTGATAATGATTACTCATCTTCTGTAATTGCCAAAAGAAAGCTTTTTTGCCAATGCTAAAAGAACTAAAGAAAGCCCAAATAAAGACACACCTATTATTTCCTGCCAGATTAAAAATATTTCTCCAAGATGGTCCAAATTATTTGATGACATAGAAGCTGCCATTACCTTTGTCAAAACAAGAAAACTGCTTGATAAAATAGAGGCTATGGAGTGGGCAAATGCCAGTCTTAAAATAAATGCTGATAACAGTTCCTAGAAGATTTCTGAACATAAAAAGAAGCTCAAGTATAAGTGAGTAATTAAGCTATTTTACAATGGCTTTCATTTACCCAAGTCTTAATAACTAACCCAGAAGCTGGTGAAGTGGAAATGGTTCAACAGGTGTGTCTTTGTTGTTTAAATTTCTTTTTATGGTACATAGTTGTTTTAATGATATTTTATAGTTATTGTTAAGTCTAGTTTATTTTATTTAAAGTAGCTCAATTTCTATAGCAAGTAAAAGCTATTTATTCATTTATTTATTATCTATTAATATTAGTTGTCTGTTGTAACAAATGCTCTGTATGTTTGGGGACTGAAATTTATGGTATTTTGTGATCTATGGTAAATACAGAGACTTATACATGAGAAAATAAGGGTCTTTGTTACAATAGAAACTATTTCATTTGTTTTTAATTGTTTGCTGTTTAATTTTCCTGTCTCTATGTGAAGAGAGACTCTTCATTGATATTGTTGCCATAATGTTGCTTTAATAATTATGTTTCCCATTCCTTGTTCTGCTGCAGGAATATGGTGCTATTTGTGGTAATAGACATATGAAAAGTCCATGTTTTGTCCCTTTCAGTGACCTGATATATTTTGAGTAATTCATTAGATATTTATCTTTAAAAATGTGAGTATTTATGATTTTGTTCTTTCTTTTTTTTTCTTTTTTCCTCTTTGCTGTTGGTTGTGGAGGAGTGGAAGATTTTGCATGGATTGATATGTTCGTGGTGGTCTAGTGGTTTGCTGAGTTTGGGAGATGGAGTTTGTTTTTTTTTTTTTTTTTAATGTTTTGTATTGCCTCTCTCCCTCCCTTTTGCTTTTCTTACTGCTCGTTTTTGTGTTTCCCGGGCCTGCCACGAGGTAATCAATAGCTTTCTTAGAGAAACGCTGTGAATGTTTTCCCTCCTCAATCTCGTGCATCTGAACTGCTGAATAACCTTGGTTTGTGCTCACACTGCGGCTGCTACAATTGAGAGCAGGAAAAAAGTGTTGTTTCCATGGAAACGTTTTCAGACTGAACCCTGTGCTGAGAAGCTTCGCAAAGCTGGAAAATAGTTAGAATAGACAGTCTCTAATGCCATCTACAGGTCAAATGAAAAACTGCAGCTAAATAACCTGTATAATATGACTGCTATATTTAAACATTTGTGAATATTTAAAAAAATCACTTTTGACACATTTAAGCCCTTACATTTTATACACTCGTCTTTATAACTATTATACTTATGTAAAAGTTCTATTAATTGGTATAACAAGCATATAGCATATATAGCAACATCATTAAAATGGAGGGTGTAGTGTGGATTAATGTGTTTGTGGTGGTCTAGTGGTTTGCTGGGTTTGAGAGATGAAGTTTGTTAGTTTTGCGCTATTTTGTATTGGCTTTCTCCCTCCTATTGCCTTTTTGTTCTGTCCGGTTTTGTGTTCCCTGGTCCTGCCACAAGGTAATCAACAGCTTTCAAAAAAAAAAAAAAAAAAAACTGAAAATGTTTTCCCTCCTTAATCTTGTGCATCTGAACTGCTGAACAATTCTGGTATCTGATCATACTGCGACTGCCTCAACTGAAAGCAAGAAAAAAGTGTAGTTTCCACGGAGACATTTACAGACTGAACACTGTGCTGAGAAGCTTGAATAGACAGTCTCTAGTGTCATCTACAGGTCAACTGAATGAATTGCAGTTAAGTAACCTGTATAATATAACTGTTATATTAAAGCATTTGTGAGTGTTTATTAACAGAACACTTTTGATACATCTGTACCCTTATGTTTTTACAGTTGTATTTATAGTTCTATTATATTTAAGTTAAGATTCTTTTGATTGGTATAACAAACATATAGCATATATAACAACATCATTAAATTATTTAAAAAAAATATATAAATCTTTACATGAGACCTAAGCAGAATTTAATATTCTTCTACACGACATAAAAATCAGAAATGAGAATAATTCTAGTACAGATAGAAGATAAATAATGATTGAAACATAATGTATTCTGTATGAATATAGCTTACTGTATACAGTATAGTCTCAGATGCAGATGTTTGCCAAATTAACTAATATGTTGATATATTCTGACAAATCTAGAAGGTGTTTCAGATTAGTAAAGGTCTTAAAGGAAAGAAAGGGAACACATTCCTTCTTAGAAAATACTGAACACTTTTATTGGAGTCTCAAACTACAGTGGGAAACTATAATGTAATATTTTCTATGCTCTTGTTTTCAGATACATGGAGATGGGGAAACAGTGTTATTAGCTATTGGCACAATAAATAGACGGGATTAGTCTACTTATTGATCATTATAACAATTCATTACATATGAATTAGTTATGACTTTTGTCTTATTTATATAATATATGATTGGTCTTTATGATAGTTTGAATTCAATTTGACAAACGTTAAAATGAAACCGTTACATTTGACATACCTTAATTTGTTTCTTGAATAAGTACATACAATTCTAATGGGTGTATTTTAATTCGTAATTATTTTTTTTTTCACATATACTACTTTATATTGTTAAATTATGCAACAACATATAAATTTAGACGGAGAGGAGATGAGTGTTGTTACTAGCTTGATTGTCAATTTGCGTGACAGATGTCACTCAAATTAGGAGTTTTTAACTCCAGGGTTTTTTTTGAAAGAGTCTATGTTATTAGTAAATGTTATAAGTTTCTGTTAATAGTTATTATGATGTTCACCAAGTCTTACAAAATTGAATTTGATATAAACATATTTCAATGGATAAAACATGTTCATCGTGTTTCACTGTTGCTATCCTTACAAATGGGTTATCCAGTTCCCAGTAGCCCGCAGTCGGCCAGAATACCATAGTCATTGGTATATGACGTCGGCTGCCTCCGGAACAAGCTTGACACCAGGACGTCAGGTATAAAGGCAGGCAGCCAACGTCATTTCCTCAGTCTTTCTTGCTGCAGAGCCCGAAGCAGAAGCAATTTGCACAAGTGCTGGTCTGCTGATTACCATCTTTTTGTATTCCAACTTCTAAAGTTGAAGACATCCTCAGATAAGTACTCTGTTAGGGACCCTTTTTTCTTGCTTTAACGAATGTCAGAGAAAATTAATAACTGTCTTGCCTGTGGAAAACAGATTCCGCATCGTGATTTTCATTCTTACCGTATTACTTGTTTGGGCCTTGAGCATGCCGTCGAAATTGTGATCTCTCTGCTTCTTTCAACCCGCGTACCATATGCCGTAGAGCTAGGATTTTGTATAAGCACTTCGGAGTTTGGCCTGAGTTTGTTGGTATGGCTTCTTCTGGTCTCCTGACTTCGGATGTGCCTAAGAAGCACAAGGATAAGGACCACGACAGGCCTAGGGTTAAATTAACCGACGACATCCCTATTAAGTTGGTTTTCGGTCCAGTGGCGGCCAGTGAGGCACCTTCCTTGCCCCTGCAGTCCGTAGATGTTCAGCAGCAGGTATCTTTGGAGGCCTTTCCTGAGTCCTCCATTTCCCAGGCTTCTACCTTGCCTTCGGACCCTCTGCCAGTCGTCACCTCTGATGGTTCCGGAGCCACTAGGCAGGCGCCAGCTTCTGAGGCCTCTTTTCTCCGCCCAGAGACCAGATCCAGACCGATGACCTCGGCCCACATTTCTGCAGTGGCTAGGCCTCCCAAGTCCCTCCAGCTTTCTAGTAAGCCTCTCTGCAGAAAGTCTACTCTTAAACAGGCGCCGACCTCCCCTCAATTACCTCAGGCTCAGATGGTTAAGGTGCCTAGTGATCTCTTAACTCTTATCAAGAGCTCTCAACCTCCTCCTTCTAAGAGGGCTAGAGAATCATCCCCAGATGTTTTGTCTGCCTCAGACTCAGAAGTTTTTAGCAACTCTGCTGATGAAGAAGGATATTCTCAGCTTCTTTCTGGTTTTGAGGACTCTGATGCTGAAGACTCCATCCCTTCTGCCCCCCCCCCCAGAAGATTTCTCTTTTGGGGATGTTCTGAATACCCTCAGGGAACAATTTAGATGGGAAAGTCAGGATTTCCCTCAGTCTAAGCAGCGGATTAGGGAGTTCTTGGATTTGCCTCAGCATAAGCCTTTGGCCATTCCTCCGGTTTGGGAAGTTGTTGATGTGTTCATGGAGAATTCTTTAATACCCAATTCTGTTCCTCCTGCTCCCAGAAAGCCTGACAGGTATTATAGAGTTCCTGATTCTCATCAGTTCCTTTTTAAGAATCCTACTGCTGATCCAGAGATTATTGCTCAGGGCCCTAAAGGTGTTAAAGCCACGGTTGCTAAAAATCCTGTTCCTTCTGACAGGGAATCTAGGGCCTTAGACAGGTGGGGTAAAAAGGTTTATACTTCTTCCATCTTGGCTATTAGGACTGTTAATTGTCTCTTTCATATGCTTAAGTATCAGCAGCATACTTTGGAGGCTATCAAGGTTAAAATTGCTGGTGTTCCTTCCCTGATGGAGAATAAGGACCTGCAGGACTTATTGAATTCTGCCACTCTGGTTACTAAACATTCACTACATTGTGGTTTTGACACTTTGGAGGCTTCTTGCAGAGCAGCGGCCACTGGTTCTGTTATCAGAAGACTTGCTTGGCTCAGGGAACATCCCCTTTCTGAACCTGTAAAGTCCAAATTACTGGACGTGCCTTTGCATAAGGACACTCTTTTTGGAAGCAAAGCAAAAGAGGTGTTGAAGAAACTGAAGGATAAGGCTAAATCTATGCAAACTGTTAAGGCATTACCCTTCTAAAAGTTGGACTTTTCCTGACCCTAGTAAACAGGGTCATACTAAATCCAGGGGCTACAGGTCTTCCAGGGGAAAGACATCCACCCCTCACAAGGCTAAACACAGGCAGGCTGCATCTTCTAAACCTGGGAGTTCTAAGCAGACTTCCCAAAGCAAACATTCTCAATGACTTTGGCTTTCCCCTGCTTGCCTTTGCAGGCCCAAGGTTTCCTTTGGAGGGAAGGTTAGCCATTTTTGCAGATGACTGGCACACTATCACGGACGACAAATGGGTGTTAA
Organism: Protopterus annectens; assembly: GCF_019279795.1. NCBI lineage: Eukaryota > Metazoa > Chordata > Ceratodontiformes > Protopteridae > Protopterus > Protopterus annectens. The sequence continues at coordinate 1,490,971,774 of NC_056745.1, read as the reverse complement.
AATAGTATCCCAAGGCTACAAATTCTCCTTTCACACCTTCCTGGTCCTCCAAGGATATCCAGATATTCCCCCTCTTCAAAGGGCAGAAGAAGAAAAACAAGTTTCTTCCTTGCTAAACCTGGGAGCAATAGAGCCAGTTCCTGCACTACAGATAGACCAGAGCTTTTACTCGAGACTTTTCCTGGTTCCCAAATAAGGCACCCTGTTCTGGATTTGTCCATTCTAAACACCTTTCTGGTGATTCTCAAATTCAAGATGCTCACTCTGCAGCAGTTGCTGCCAATGCTGGCCAAGGATTCCTGGCTAGTTACCTTGGACCTAAAAGAAGCTTACTTGCACATCCCTATAAGAGAAAGCTGCAGGCAGTTCCTTCATTTCATAGTGAGGAGCAGGCATTTCCAATTCTCTGCACTGCCCTTTGGCTTATCTACTGCTCCCAGAGTTTTTACAAAATGTCTAGCTCCAGTCATTGCCTTCTGCAGGCAAAGGAACATTCAAATATACCCTTACTTGGAAGATTGCCTTATTCAAGCAGACTCTCCAGAGCAACTTCTAAAGGATTTGGACTTTGTAAAGAACCTTCTCACCTCTTTGGGCTACACAGTCAATGAAAAGAAATCAAAATTTGTACCCACCAGAGAGATTGTATTCCTGGGAGCGAGTCTGAACACAGCCGCCCAGATGGTATCCCTCCCTCAAGAGAAGCAGATGGATCTCACAAATTACTTCAAGGACTTGGCAAGCATGACCCAGCTCTCTGCAAAGCAATTCCTGCAAGCACTGGGGTTCATGGCTTCTTGTATTCTGATGATTCCATATGCAAGACTGCATATGAGGAAAATACAATGGTACCTCAAAAACCTTTTGTGCCAAAACACTCAGGATTTAGACTTGATTCTTCTTCTGGTTCCCTGCCTGCAAACGGAGTCCCTTTGGTGGGCAACGGCCTGTGCACAGAACAAAGGCCTACCTTTCTGTCCACCTCCTGCCAGCAAGACTCTCACCACAGATGCCTCGGACTACCCGTGGGAAGCACATCTAGAGGGCACATGCATTCAGGGAACTTGGACCTATCAAGAAGCTCAACTGCACATAAATCTGAAGGAAATGATGGCAGTCCAGCAGGCTTTGATGGCTTTCAAGCATCTTCTCTGTCCTGGTACTCTTCTAGTCAGGACAGACAACACTACAATCATGTGGTACATCAACAAGCAGGGAGGGACTCGCTCTTATCCCCTGTGCAGACAAACCATGAGACTATGGTCCATGGCAACTTCTTTGGGCATTCATCTGATAGCCCAGTTTATTCCAGGAAGGCTCAACACCTTGGCAGACCGGTTGAGCAGGCAGGTTCTGGATCCTCACGAATGGCAACTAAACAAGACCATCTTCCATCGCATCATTCATGGTTGGGGCACTCCTCAGGTGGATCACTTTGCTTCTCCGATCAACCACCTTCTTCCAACCTTTTACACCAGAGATCATCACAACAAAGCTTGGAAAGTGGATGCTCTGGCCTTCCCCTGGACACAGCTATCGATCTGTTCATTCCCTCCTCTGCCTCTTCTTCCCAAAGTGCTGTTAAAGATAAGGGATGAAAAACCAAGAGCCATCATCATAGCTCCAGACTTGCCCAGGCAGCACTGGTATCCTCTTCTTCACAGTCTCTCCCAGTCTCGGGCTTGGCATCTTCCCCTGATACCAAATCTCTTTGCTCAGGACGAAGGAACATTTCTGCATCCTCACCTTCAGACTCTGCAGTTGACTGCCTGGCTCATAATTTAAATCTTTCCCAACAGGTAGTTGAGGTCCTTCTTGAGGCCAGGAGGCCTAGTGCTAGGAAATCTTACGCAGATAAGTGGAAAAGATTCTCCATTTGGATGCAGACTAGAGGAGAAGACCCATCCCAACCTTCTCCTCCTCTAGTTACTCCTCCTCTAGTTACTCCTCCTCTAGTTACTCCTCCTCTAGTTCCTCCTCCTCTAGTTACTCTTCCTCTAATTCTTGATTACCTGGCAGGTTTGCTTAATGGCGGACTTTCCTTCTCTATCAAGATTCATGCTTCAGCTATTTCTGCTCACTGTTCCTTTGAACAACCCATTTTCTCTCATCCCCTGATGAAACAGCTCCTCAGAGGAGTTAGCAATTTAAAGCCTCCCAGAAGGGCACCTACTCTTGCTTGGGATCTTAATTTTGTGCTTGAGAAAGTCACTCTGCCTCCCTTTGAGCCTGCTGCCTCAGCAGATTTGAAGTTTTTCTCCTGGAAAACTGCATTTCTTTTGGCCATTACTTCAGCTAGAAGAGTGTCTGAGCTGCAGGCCTTAATGGCAGTAGAGCCTTTTATCGCCTTCCATGTGGATCGGGTTTGTCTTCGAACTAATCCTTCTTTTATGCCTAAGGTCATTTCTAACCTGACTGTTAACTAGTCTGTCCACCTGCCTGCCTTCTTTCCTAATCCTCAGACTAGAGGAGAAAGGTTGCTGCATTCACTGGATGTGCATAGGCAACTTAGATTTTACCTGGAATGGACTAAGTCTTTCTGTAAGTTAGACCAGTTCTTGGTCAGTTTTGCTCCTGGAGCCCAGGGCAAAGCTATTTCTAAACAGACCATTTCTAAGTGGATTGCTCATTGTATTCACTTTTGTTGCTTACAGCATGGCAAGGTTCCTCCGCAGAGTATTAGGACCCATTCTACTAGAGCTATCTCTACCTCTGCAGCTTTTCTTAGAGGTTTACCTACTAAGGACATCCTTGAAGCAGCTACCTGGACTTCTGTCCACACTTTCACTAAACATTACAATCTGCCCTTGTTTTCTAAGTCCAGGGCTGGTTTTGCCACTGCAGTGTTGCAGGGCATTCTTAACAACCATTAATCTTTGGTGTCCCCCCCCCTTTTTTGTTTTTTACTGGGCTTTGGGAATCAACTCATTTGTAAGGACTGCAACAGTGAAACATGAAGAACATAGTACACTTGTGTACACTTACCATAAATGTAGATGTTCGAGTGTATTCACTGCTGCAGTCCTGGTTTCCCTCCCTTCCATCCCCCCTTTTTTTTCCTTGGGCACAGACTGGATATTTTTTTTATCTGGTTTTACCTTCTTTGGGCCTCCTGATAGTTATGGCAAGAAAAACTGAAAAAATTACATTGGCTGCCTGTCTTTATACCTGACGTCCTGGCGTCAGGCTTGTTCCAGAGGCAGCCGACGTTATATACCAAGGACTTTGGTATTCTGGCCGACTGCGGGCTACCGGGAGGTGGATAACCCATTTGTAAGGACTGCAGCAGTGAATACACTCGAACATCTACATTTATGGTAAGTGTATGCAACTGTACTTTTTATATGTTTCATGTGTAAATTATAATTGTATTCCTAATAGTCAATTTCTATTGACTTACAAAATATGGGAAAAAAGGAGAATTAATCAACAACAGATGTTCAGAACATTAACGTTTCATGACATCATTAAAGTGTATATCATTAAACATCAATGGATTAAGTAATCCTAGTAAGAGAAGATCTTTGAACAAATATATTAAATTGCATAATTCTCCATTAATATTTCTTCAAGAAACTCATTTACTAACTGAAGATATCACAAAATTGGAATCCATATCTTACAAACTTTTGATTAGATCAGAACATACACAAAAAAAAAGAGGAGTGACCATACTATGGAAAAATACAACACCTATGCCTAAAATAATTGATACAACGATAACAAAGGGATGTTATCTTCAGTTATTATAGAATTTAATGAGAACATTTTGACATTAATAAATATGTATTGGATTCCTGGCATTGGACCTACAACAGTGAAACAACATGTAGTCCAGTTTTCTAAGGGTAGTATTATTCTTGCTGGGGATTTTAATTGTATTTCTAACATAAAAGACTCTAGTACCAGTGGTAAAAGGAAAATCCCAGCTATAGCTAAATTATTGAATGAATTTTCAGATTCATACATGATGAAAGATATTAATAACTTTATAGATGCAAAGTCACTGTGCTATACATTCTACTCACATAGACATAATTCATATTCAAGAATAGATACAGTATTAATTTCAAATAACAACTGATTTCTTATCAAACTCAAAAGTGATTTCATGTCCCCTTTCAGGCCATGATTCCATAACATTTGATTTTATACTAAACTCCACATTTAATGTTCAAATTAGAAGGGTACCAGCCTACATAATTAAACTCAAAGATTTCATTGATTTCTTTACTACAGAAGTACATTTTATTGAACTTAATAACACACAGGGAACTTCTGAAGTATACATTTGGGATGCTGTAAAAGCTTACCTATATGGTAAAAGTATTGATTGGTATAAAAAGAAAATAATTTTGTGGGATAAAAATCTTCAAGATATACAAAGTTAGATGCTTTAAGACTTGATGCTGCAAAAAACCCAGATAAGAAAGATAGAATGAATGAAATAAATAATTTAAACAATAAATATATGGAAATTTTAAACCATAAAGTCATGAAAAATCTTGAAAAATATAAACTGAGAACTTTTTCTATAAATCCTAGATCTATGAATGTACTAGCTAACAAGACTAAAAGATTAAATAAACTTAACCATATTAAAGAAATCTATTCTCCAACAAAAAAAATGGTATCTGATTTACCAAATATATTAAGTGAGTTTAGAGAATGTTTTTTTTTTTAAATTAAACCAACCCAATGATATAATTAACAGTACAAAATATATTCAATCTTTTATAAATAATAATATAAAGAACAGACTATCAGAAACACAAATAAAATTAATGGATAAACAAATATCTTTTAAAGAAGTAAAAGATCAAATAACTAAACTTAAGCAAAATAAAGCTCCTGGTAACGATGGTATAATTTCTGAAATTTACAAGGTTTTACCTGCTAAAGTGTTAACTCTGCTACATACAGTATTCAATATAGCTCAACATAATAACATTATACCACCCTCTTGGACGTACACATTTATTTCTCCCATACTAAAGTCTGATAAAAACCCTGTAAGATATGCTTCATATTGGCCCATTTTGTTATTAAACACACACTATAAAATGTTCATGTCTATTTATGTTGATAGACTCAAAAATTTTTTACCATCCCTGGTAGATATGGATCAAACTAGTTTTATAATTAATAGAACTTCTTATGATGACATCAAAAGAACATTAACTTTAATTGAATCAGTAAAAGCCTTAAATAATAATTTGACTCCTGTTAGTTTAGATATTAACTGTGCCTTCGACTCTGTTAATTGGGACTATCTTTTTATCTTACTGAAGGACTTAAACTTTTCTAATAGCTTTATTACTCTTATAACTCAATTATATAATGAAAGTCAAGCCTACATAAAAATAGGTGCAAATATATCCCAGAATATACCCATTGTAAAAAGAACCAGACAAGGCTGCCCTATATCTCTACTTCTATTCACATTAATTATGGAACCTTGGGCTAACTTAATAAGGGATAACAATAATATACAAGGTTATCAATTACATTTTAATGAAATATCAAAAATCCAAATGTTTGCTGATGATGTATTAATCACTCTTGGTGGTACTAACCCCACCTTACAAGAATTGTTTAAAAATGTGGATATATTTTAAAAAAGTTCTGGTATTAATTTTAATAACTCAAATACATAAATTCTCCTAATTGGTTCCAAAAGTTATAAAATACAAGACCAATATAAAATATATACCTCAATCTCAACAAATAATATATTTAGGTAAAAGTATAGCAACTCGTATTAAAGACATGTTACACCTAAATTATAGTAAAAGTATAACAATCATAGAGACTCTAATAAGTAAGTGGAACAAGATTCTGTTTACAACAGATGAAAAACTTTCCATTATAAAGATGATCTTGCTTCCAAAGATCTTATACATAATACAGTCTACTTCTATTCCCCCTACAGGCTCTTATATTAAACATTTTAACAGGCTGATTAAAAACTTTTTGTGGCATCCAATAAAGCCTAGAATTGCATTGTCCTGTCATATGTATAGCTGGGAAAATGGAGGTGTATCTTTACCAAATCTAGAAATGTATCCAATTCCATCAGTTATTAAAACAACTGTTTATCTTATAGATGGAGATCATTTTACAAAATGGAAAGAAATTATGTTAAATTTATCTCAAAATACCAAAAATAAAGAAAATATCATCTATCACTGTTAATAAATAATTAAATGGAATTTGAGAGAGTACTTTTCCAATTATTCCACTCAAATGTTTAAATCTACTTATGTAACTTTAACTTTAAAGGCCTTTAAAATTATATATTTAGGTTTAGAATCTTTGAGAATTGGTTGTTCCTTATCTTTCCTATTGCCTATACACAAGGGATAATTTTCTCTGCGGATCATTCTAAAATGTTGCTATTTAAACAAAAATAATTAATGTTTTGGCATCAAATGCTAAATAAAAATGAGACAAAATCTATTAATGCTCTTATAGATGAATATAACCTTAACACTTTACTTTAGTCAGATTTGCAAGAGTTTTGAAAATATATTCTAGATAAGCTAATTTTAATCTCCTCAAATGCTAAGAATTCAATAACTAAACTTATGCAGTATTTGATTTTCTATACTTATAATACTTTACCAGTTAAAATAGTATATCATGTATTTATAAAGCAATTAAACAAGATCTAGATGTATATTCAGATAACTATTGGAATTCATTTTCAGTAATCAATAGTTTTATACCCTCAGAAAAAGACAGTTCATTTCCTTCAGTCAGCCAGCAAAACCACTTCCTCCATCAAATGGAGAATCTTCACATGGAGATTTTTACATAAATCTTTCATCACACCTCAGAAAATGAGTAAGATAACTAAACAAGGTATTGTTTGCTGGAGATGTAACACAGTAACGAACGCTGATTGGAGCCATATATTTTATGACTGTGTACTATTAAAGAAATTCTGGGAAGAAGTTAACACTGTTTACAGGCAATTTTACAGACAATTTTATGCTTACAAAGTCACTTGTATTATTCAATACGCCTGTTCCAGACTGTATAAATAAAAACAAATATTCTTTACTCTGGTCTATACTGTCCATTGCCAGGAAAACAATTAAAAGAAACTGGAATTCCTCATCAGTTCCCTCATTTAAAGAGTTTAAATGTCTTCTCTTGGAAATATCTAAGTTAGAAATGTTAACTATCAAATCTAAATCTACAAGGAATACAAAATTATAGTACAAATGGGAAAATGTACATGAGTTATCAGTTAAAGAACTGGATAAATGATTAATGCAGTAATTTTCTTTTTTTTTAATCTTTTATTCTTTGTTTTTATTTTTCTTCTGCCACAATTAACTTAATTGATCTTGTTGTTTGATATATAGTGAACATCATTGTATATAGTTTTCTGTGCCATTATAGTTATTGTATTAATATTTTCTTTTTTAAATATTATACTTTAAAATTCAACTGATTACATTTTTTTCAAAATATCTGTTCATTATATTGTTTTCAATAAAACTGTTTAAAACAAAAAAAGATAATTTTCATTCAAACCAGGGTATGCATTTGATTCTAAAATTAATTGCCAATATAGTTCCCAATATTCAAGATGGGTTTTCCAAGGGCCACCCCTGGGATCTATAGGTAACACTTCTATAGCATAAAAAACAAAATTGGCATTAATACAAGTTTGATTGTGTCTGTACAATGCATTGTTAATATTTTTCTTTCTGATGTCGTACATATGTTCATAAACCCGCATTTTAAATTTTCTCTCAGTTTTTCCTACATAAAATGCATCACATTGATCGCATAAAGCTAAATAAACAATGCCATTTGTACTGCAATTTGCATACCCCCTGGTTTTAATACATTTTCTCCCACATTTTAAGTGTGTAATTTCCCCTACCTTTATGTAGGGACACTGGGCACAGTTGCCACATGTATGTGTGCCTCTCTTTCTAGAATCTGTACCTTTATATCTAGCTGCACCACCTTTCAAGATTGACTGTATATTCTGACCCTTCTTATAAATGCACTTAAAGGGGTTCTCAAATATGTTTAAATCAGAAATACTGGCAGACTTTTTCCATCCATCTTGTATGATGTCCTTAAGTTTAGCCTCTTCATCATATGTAATAATCAATGCCTTATTGTAAGTCATATCTCCATCATTATTTTTCAGGCCGGTGTCTACAACACCTTTTCCCAGTATAGGGGCAAACCTTGTGCTCTTGGCCTCCAGAACTTCATGAAGTATCTCATAATAAAGAGTATCTGGATACCCCCTAGCTTTAAAAAGGTTTATTAAATATATACATCCTTTTTTATAATCTTCAGTATCAGAACCTTCACCACACACTTTTTTTTTTGGTAAAAGGGATGTGCACTACCATAATATAGGTACGAATTAAAAAAAAGTGTCCTTTCTGTATATATTAGATTTGAACTGTCCCCCAGCTTTTGAAATTGTAACATCCAAGTAATTCATTTCATTGTAGGTTATTTCATATGTAAACCTAAAAAATTCTGTACTGTTAGTTAAATAATCTAAAAACTCTAAAAACTTCTCCTCAGAACCGATCCAAAAAAGTCAAATGTCATCTAGAAAACGGGCATAAAACTTCCAGTATTGTGTACATTCACAGTTAAAAACAAATTTATTCTCATGACATGATAGAATTATGTTTGCATATGTTGTGTGCCCCCATTGCTACCCCCCTCAACTGCCTGAAATATTCACCTTCAAAATAAATAAAATTATTATTCAGAACCACATCCATTAAAGTTAAATATATACGAGAATCATTAGGTAAAATATTTCTGTTAAGTAAAACTTCTTCTAGCCACTCCATACCAGTGTCATGGGGTATAGAGGTGAATAAGTCTATAACATATTAAGTCCTCAGAATATAAACCATTGTTAATTTTGGATAGCAAATTCCAAGAATCTTTAATAACATTGGTCGCTTCCAGTGATATTTTCTTTAATTTTGAATCAATATATTTAGCTAATGGAGCTGTAACAGCCTTCAGCAGAAACTATAGGCCTGAGGGGGGGGGGGGTTGTTGACATCTTTGTGGATCGTAGGGATCCCAAAAATGGAGGGGACCCTAGGTTTGTCCACATGAAGGAAAGCAAAAGTGTCACTGTCTGTAAGTCCCTCAAACAGTTAATCTTTCAAACACACATATATTTTCTTGCAGGCTATATGCACTTCATTTAAAGAAATTCTACTGTATTTACTGTCATCCCTTAAGATGTCCAACATTTTTCCTTCATATATTATTTTGTCCATAAAAATCACCCCCTCCTTGTCAGGCTTCATAATTCTTAAGTTTCTGTTTTTCTTACATGCTTCCAAAATATTTCTCTCTTCCTTTGTTAAATTAGGTGTCACCTTGTTTTTACTGAGGGCTTCTCTAAGTTCCTTCTCAACCATTACTTCAAAATTCTTAAGTTGAGGGTGCAATGGGGGGGGTTAAAAGGACTGCCCTTGGTTAACTGTATGTCTGAATTAATTTGTCTATTCTGCCCCTGGAAAAATAGTTCAAGGTTCTTTTTTCTAATAAATAATTTAAAATTTACCAGTAAATTTGGTATATCTGTCTTCCTGCTAGGTACAAAGGTGAAGCCTTTTAAAAGCCCAAAATGTCCTTTTTCTATTTTTACATCACTATAGTTAAAGATGTTAAAATCCTGGTATACATATTTTGGGTCAAAACAAACTATGTCACTGTCAAGTACTACCTCAGATAATCCCTGTATTGCCTGTTCCATGCATTGTTCCTGTAATTGACTGGCCCTTGTTTTTCAGTCTCTCTGATCTCTGAAGTGTCAGAAAATCCGATGTGCACTTCATTACATTTCACATCAGTACCAGATAAAATGTCCAAATACTTGGCTTTTTCATTTTCCACAGTGTATAAGAAGTCGTTTACAATAGCATTGTTGGTGCGCTCGATAAGTTCCATTAAATTAGTCGTGTCACTTTCATTTCTCTTTATAATAGCCCTTGTAATGTCAAATCTGCATTTGTCAAAGCAAACATTAAGTTCCTTATGAAATGCCGACCTTTTGTTACATTATTTGGGTACTTACTTATTCCAGTTTAATGACCAGGGAGGTCCACTGGGCTCGGGGAGCCTGTTTTCAGTGGAGGCCCAGGGAGAAAAGCTCTAACAATACATAGTTACATGAATAATTACTAAGAAACTTTGCATTACTGACAAATAAATAGGTAGCATTCATAAAGAAACAAACAATTACAATTTTGTTTAGGTGTAAAAGACAGGCGAAAGGCCTTGAGGCTAGATTTTACAGTACAGTTATTTATACATAATACAAATGAGCAGGGTTAGCTAGGTGAGAGGTTAGTCAGGAGTAAGAGTGGGGGAGACCTTGAGAGGTATAGGGTGAAGAGTACAGTTGCATTTCCTGTTTGAGTAAAGGTGAGAATGAAGAAGAGTTTTAAAGTTTTCAAGGTTATCGCGGGTCCTAAGAGTGGAGGGAAGAGCATTCCATTTTATGGCTAAGGTGAAGGAAAGCTGAAGTTGACCAGCTGGGTGGTTGGGTTTATGGATGGTGATTAGGTTTTGGTGGGTAGATCTAAGTGTTCTTTGGGGAGCATATGGATGTTCATCATGTTTCACTGTTGCAGTCATGACTGTAGGGTTCTCCCCTGCTGGCAGGCAGTCCTCGGTCAGCCAGAATCCCAAAGTCTGGGTCCGGCGTCGGCTGTTCAGCCATGCTCCCTGACGTCAGAGCACCAGGAGTACAAAGCTGACAGCCGACGCCATGTTCTCCAGTCTTTCTTGCCGTGCGGTGATAGCAGTTCGCATTTGCCGGTCGTCTGACTCCTGACAATATTTGCTAAACGTACTTCAGTCCGAAGACTTTCTTCTCCTACTCAAAGCTAAGTACCCCGTTGGGGAAACTTTTTTCTTGCTCCAGTCCGATGTCAGAAAAAGTTAATAACTGTATTTCATGTGGGAAGCAAATACCTCATAAGGATTTTCATTCTTACTGTATTCTTTGCTTAGGCCCTGACCACGACGTAGCTAGTTGTCGGTTTTGTGCTAGATTCAATCAACGTACGATTAAACGAAGGTACGATTTTGCATTTCATTACTTCGGTAGGCGCTTTAATTATAAAATGTCGTCAGATTCAGTTCCGGCTACTGGAGTTCACAAACGACGCAAGGATAAAGACAGGCCTCCGAGGACCAAATCGGACGATATGGTACAAGCAGAGCCAGCTTCAGGTTCGGCCGTCATCAGTGAGGCACTTTTGCAGCCCCTGTTATCGGCCATTTCGGAACCGATGGCCGAAACGGACTCCCACGAGGAGCCAACTAGGCCTTTGAATATTTCTTTTGCAGGACCTTCGGACAATGCTCCTTCGGATGGGTCCGGAGCCGCTGTGCAGGTACCAGCTTCCGAAGGGGTTTTCAGGCCTACTCAGCTTCTAATAAAGGCAAAGCCAAAGACTCCTTCCAAATCAAAGACTACAGCTCAGGCCTCTTCTGATCCGGCACCCAAGTCTCAGAAACAGTTACTTAAGATGGCGGAGGACTTATATGATTAGGGGATCACATCCCCCTCCAGATAAAAGGCCAAGGCATGAAGTGTATTATGACTCCTCTGATCAGGCTTCTGTTTCTTCAGTTTCTTCTTCTGACCAGGAATATTCTTTCCCTCCTTATGAGGATTCTGATGCTGAGGAATCCATTCCTTCAGCTTCTCCCCCTGAGGATTTCTCTTTTGGGGAAACTTTACATGAAATGAGGGAATATTTTCATTGGGAAGGACAGGAGTACTCAGAATCTAAGAAAAGACTTAGGGATTTTCTTCTTCTTCCCCAACATAGACCCCTGGCTATCCCTCCTATTTTGGATATTTTGGATGATGCCTTTTCGGAGGCTAACTTAACTCCGGACTCTTTTCCTCCAGCTCCTGCTAAGCCAGACAGATATTATAGGGTTCCTGATTCCCACCAGTTTTTGTACAAGAATCCTACTGCTGATCCTGAAACCATTTCTCAGGGTCCTAAGGGGGTTAAGGCCGCTACTGCTAAAAACCCCATTCCCACTGAGAAGGATTCCAGATCTTTAGAAAGATGGGGCAAAAAAGTGTACACTTCTGCTACTTTATCTATTAGGGCTTTAAACTGTCAATTTCATATGCTGAAATACCAGCAATTTCTTCTGTCTGTTTTGAAACAAAAGCTAACTTCCATTTCTGCCTGTGCAGATGATAAGGAATTACATGACAATGCATGCCACTGAACAAGTTGGGAAGCATGGTTTACACTGTGGATTTGATGCCTTGGAGGCTTCTTGTAGGGCTGCTGCCTCTGGTACAGTCATTAGAAGGCATGCTTGGTTAAAGGAATAAAACTTGCCAGATCAAGTAAAAGCTAAGTTATTGGATGCTCCTGTCGAGCATAATGTTTTGTTTGGACCTAAGGCTGAAGAGGTGATAAAGAGGATGGAGGACAAGGCAAAATCCATGCAAACGGTTAAAGATTTCTTACAAGTACAGCCACCCAGATTTAGTAGGAATTGGCCTACAAAAAATTGGTCCTTTCCCAATTCAGACAGGCCTCAGAGGGGTAGATACAGATGCTCCCGAGGAAGGCCTCAAACGCAAGCCTCTTATAGACCAAGACAGTGGACTGCTTCCACCCCTAGGGGAGGAGAGGACAGGTCGCAAGCTCATAGGAAACAGGCTCAATGACTCCCTCTGTTGGGCAGCAGGAACTTCTTGCCTGGAAGCCCCACTCGGAGGAAAACCTTCTCTTTTTCATCTAAATTGGACTCGTATAACCCAAGACAAGTGGGTTCTGGATGTGGTTTCAAGAGGTTACAAATTCCATTTTCATACCCTACCAAGACCAAGCGGATGGCCGGATTTTCCAAAACACCAATGGTTAGAGGCCTTAAACCAGGTGGAGACTCTCTTGGCTATGAAAGCCATAGAATTGGTTCCACTTTCAGAGATGGGACAAGGGTTTTACTCGAGGCTTTTTCTAGTCCCCAGAAAGCAAAACTCATGGAGACCCATTCTGGATCTATCAGTCTTGAACACTTTTCTTGAGATACCAAAATTCAAGATGCTTACTCTACAGCAGCTACTTCCAATGCTGACCAAAAATGCATGGATGGTAACTTTGGATTTAAAGGAGGCATATTTACACATTCCCATCAGGCAGGAATGCAGAAAATACCTCAGGTTCAGGGCCGGATCGAGGCACTATCAAGTCTCTGCACTGCCCTTTGGATTGTCTACTGCACCCAGGGTCTTCACCAAATGCCTGGCTCCAGTAGTAACTTATTGCAGACTTAAGGGAATTCAAATTTACCCTTATCTGGACGATTGTCTAATTCAGGCAGACAGCAAGGATGTCTTACTCCAGCATCTACAATTTGTTCAGAACCTTCTCAAGTTCCTGGGATTCTCTGTAAACATAAAAAAGTCAAATTTGACACCCTCACAGCAGATAACTTTTCTGGGTGCTCTTCTAAACACCACAACCCAGATGGCATTTCTGACATCCGAAAAACAATTACAGCTGGTTTCAACTTTCAAAACCTTGGCAACCTTAACTCAGCTTTCTGCAAGAAAATTCCTGCAGGCTTTGGGTTACATGGCCTCCTGCATCCTTCTCATACCATATGCAAGACTACATATGAGGAAAATACAGTGGTACCTAAAAAGTGTATGGTCTCAGCATTGCCACAGTTTGGACAGACAGATCACCATCCTGCCTTGTCTCCAAAAGGAATTCCTTTGGTGGTCCAAGGCATGTACTCTAAACATAGGAAAACCCTTCAGTCTGCCTCCAGCCACTCTGATACTAACCACAGACGCTTCAGATTATGCATGGGGAGCCCATTTTCAGGGCAACTGTCTGCAGGGCCTTTGGACAAAGGATCAGAAGCTCCTGCATATCAATTTAAAGGAAATGTTAGCCATACAGAACGCTCTATTGGCCTTCAGGAATCTTCTACAACCAGGACAGCTACTAATACGGACAGACAACACCACAGTTATGTGGTACATAAAGAAGCAAGGGGGATCTCATTCCTACCCCCTTTGCAGACTAGCCATGAATCTATGGAACACAGCTCTAGCTTGCAAACTGGACCTTCAAGCTCAATTTCTACCAGGGAAGCAAAACTTCCTGGCAGACAGTCTGAGCAGAAACCTGTCGGATCCACATGAATGGATGCTGAACACCGAAATATTCAGGATAATTACAGCAGTCTGGGGATGTCCTCACATAGACCTCTTTGCATCCCATCTCAGTCATCAACTACAGATTTTTTTGCACCAGGACTTTCCACAAACTAGCTTGGAAAGTGGATGCACTATCATTCAGTTGGAGAAACCTCTTGGGGTATGCCTTCCCGCCTCTACCTCTTCTTCCACGGGTGTTATTAAAGATCAAACAGGACAAGCCCAAGATGATAATTTTGCTGGCCCCAAATTGGCCTCGACAATTTTGGTACCCAACTCTGAAAAACCTTTGTCTGGAGCCCCCTTGCGTATTACCACAGTCTCCGAACCTTCTGTCCCAGCACCAGGGTCAGGTTCTGCACTCCCATGTCAAAACTCTCAGCCTGGTGGCCTGGTTAATCCAGGGTCCTTGATTCATTCTCTCCTACCCAAGCAGGTTATGGATGTTATTTTAGAAGCCAGATGTCCTAGCACTAGAAAATCTTATGCAGGAAAATGGAAAAGATTTTGCACCTGGATGCAGGTTCAAGATTCAGATCCTCTTATTCCTAACATTCCTCTGATTTTACTTTACCTGACAGACCTCTTACATAAGGGTCTCTCTTTCTCTTCCATAAAGATCCATGCTTCTGCTATTTCTGCTCATTATAATACAGACCCTCCTATCTTTTCCCATCAGCTAATGAGACAGTTTCTCAGAGGAGCTAAGAACTTAAGGCCCCCTAGATCTCCTCCCATTCCTGCTTGGGATCTCAACTATGTTTTGGAAAAACTCACCTTACCTCCTTTTGAGCCTGCTGCCACTTCTGACATCAAGTTTTTATCTTGGAAGACAGCCATTCTGTTAGCTCTGACCTCTGCCAGGAGAGTTTCGGAGTTGCAAGCTCTCATGGCTGTGGAACCTTATATTATTTTTCATCAAGACAGGGTGTCTTTAAGGACTAATCCTTCTTTCATGCCTAAGGTGGTTTCCAAAGTGGCTTTAAATCAAACTATTCACTTGCCAACTTTTTTCCCCAGTCCTCAAAATAAGGGGGAAAGGATCTTGCATTCCTTGGATGTACACAGACAATTATGTTTTTACCTGGACAGAACCAAGGACATCAGGAAATCAGAGCAATTGTTTGTTTCTTATGCTTCAAGTTCCCAAGGTAAAGCTATTTCAAAACAGACCATTTCCAAATGGATTGCTCATGGAATAAGATTTTGTTATTCACATCATGGAAAGCAAATCCCAGGGAGTATAAGGACTCACTCTACCAGAGCGGCTGCCACTTCAGCTGCCTTCCTCAGAGGAGTTCCTACCAAAGACATTTTGGAAGCTGCAACTTGGAGTTCAGTGCATACTTTTTCCAAGCACTACAATCTACCTCTTTACTCTAAGTCTAGGGCAGGCTTTGCTTCTGCTGTCTTGCAGGGCCTTTTAGCCACCCCCTCTTCTTTATGACCACCTCCCTTTTATTCTGCTTTGGGATTCAACCCTACAGTCATGACTGCAACAGTGAAACACGATGAACATAGTACAGTTGTGTACACTTACCATAAATGTAGATGTTCGAGTGTCTTCACTGTTGCAGTCTGGGTTTCCCTCCCTCCTGTCCCCTCTTATTTTTTCTTTTGTGTGGTTCCCTTCTTCACCCTTCTTTTGAGGTGTATTTGCAAAGGGTATGGGATCTTACTCATTTTGGAGCACCTGACATCTGGGGCAAGAAAAACTGGAGAACATGGCGTCGGCTGTCAGCTTTGTACTCCTGGTGCTCTGACGTCAGGGAGCATGGCTGAACAGCCGACGCCGGACCCAGACTTTGGGATTCTGGCCGACCGAGGACTGCCTGCCAGCAGGGGAGAACCCTACAGTCATGACTGCAACAGTGAAGACACTCGAACATCTACATTTATGGTAAGTGTACACAACTGTACTTTGTAGGATATTGGATAGTGCAGGGCACTTGGTAGGTTGGAATAGTCATCTAAAGGCAGTCATGATTTGGAGAAAGTCAAGTTGTTTATGGAGTTCAAGCCAGTTGAATGAGTGAAGGGAGGAGCACTGATGAGAGGAAGATTTGGCTTTGGTAGCAAATCTGGAGATTTTATTGTAACATACTTCTAGTTTTGAGGATAGTGAGGAGGATAAATTAGTAAGCAGAGATACAGTAGAGAGGGAAGGAGATAAGTAGTGGCGAGAGTTAGTCTGGTAGCAGGAGAGAGGAAGTGGTTGTTTCTTTAAAGTAGGCCAAGTTTTATGTGGGTTTTCTTTATGTTTAGCTGGATGTGACTATTAAATTTTAGGTGTTCATCAATGGTTACACCAAGAAGTTTGGCGCAGGGAATGACCTCTAGAATGGAGTTGTTATGGCTGGTTATTTGGAATGAATTTTTATCAGTCAGGAAGGACATAGAAGGAGAGAATAGAAGGATTTTAGTTTTGTTAGCATTTAATGAGAGGTGATTTTGGAGCATCCAGTTTTGAGTAGTTGAGAAGGCTGTTTGTGTCAGTAGTTGGAGATCTGTAAAGTTGGAGGCGCAGCAGATCAAAGTAGAATTGTCAGCATATTGAAGTATATAGAATACCAGAAGGCTCCATCTTAGGACCAGTTTTTCCTACCCATACACACTGCCGTACCACAAGGCTCCATCTTGGGACCAGTTTTTCCTACCCATACACACTGCCGTACCACAAGGCTCCATCTTGGGACCAGTTTTTCCTACCCATACACACTGCCGTACCACAAGGCTCCATCTTGGGACCAGTTTTTCCTACCCATACACACACTGCCGTACCACAAGGCTCCATCTTGGGACCAGTTTTTCCTACCCATACACACTGCCGTACCACAAGGCTCCATCTTGGGACCAGTTTTTCCTACCCATACACACTGCCGTACCACAAGGCTCCATCTTGGGACCAGTTTTTCCTACCCATACACACTGCCGTACCACAAAGCTCCATCTTGGGACCAGTTTTTCCTACCCATACACACTGCCGTACCACAAAGCTCCATCTTGGGACCAGTTTTTCCTACCCATACACACTGCCGTACCACAAGGCTCCATCTTGGGACCAGTTTTTCCTACCCATACACACTGCCGTACCACAAGGCTCCATCTTGGGGTCAGTTTTTCCTACCCATACACACTGCCGTACCACAAGGCTCCATCTTGGGACCAGTTTTTCCTACCCATACACACTGCCGTACTGGAAAACTCGTCCCAAGATGGAGCCTTGTGGTACGGCAGTGTGTATGGGTAGGAAAAACTGGTCCCAAGATGGAGCCTTGTGGTACGGCAGTGTGTATGGGTAGGAAAAACTGGTCCCAAGATGGAGCCTTGTGGTACGGCAGTGTGTATGGGTAGGAAAAACTGGTCCCAAGATGGAGCCTTGTGGTACGGCAGTGTGTATGGGTAGGAAAAACTGGTCCAAGTCATTAATAAAGATGTTGAATAGAACTGGGCCAAGTATGGATCCTTGGAGTACACCAGTGGGGGTAGGATGGAAGGTGGAGGTGCTGTAGCCCCATTTGACAGCCTGGGACCTGTTGGAAAGATAGCTGGAGAACCTGGAGAGAGTTTTGTGGGAGAGATTGAGATTAGACAGATGATTTAGAAGGTGGGTGTGGGAGATGGTATCAAAAGCTTTAGATAAGTCAAGCAGAACTGAGGATACTAAATTACCGGAGTCACGGGCTAAATAGACAGTATGTAAGAAGGAGAGAAGGGCGGTGTTGGTACTATGTCCTGGGCGGAAGCCGTGTTGGGTAGGAGAGAGTCGCTGGTGTTTGGTAAGGAATGGCAAGAGCTGAAGGTGGATGCATTTTTCAAGGAGTTTAGAGAGAGGGGAAAGGGTGGCTATGGGGCGGAAATTAGATACGTTACAGTTTTTGCCACCCTTGTGACGTGGAAGAATATATGCAGAGCGCCATAGTTTGGGTACATAGGATTTAAGTAGGGATCTATTGATCAGGATGCTAATAGGGAGAGCAATACCATCGGAGGGTTTTTTAAGGAGGAGGAGGGAATGTTGCCGGGGGCATTGGATCAAGGCTTTAGTTTAGAGAGTAGTTTCTTTATTAGGTAGGTGGAGATGGGTTTGAGTTCGAAAGTAGGGGGGAGAGGAGGGAGAGGATGTTTGGGTGGGGTGGGGTTGAGGGTTCTTGTTGGTAAAGGTCTTGGTTAGCTCAGCAATAGAAGTGGTGAAGAAGGTGTTGAATAGTGAGGCAATTTCAAGGTCAGATTTGCTGGTGTCGGGGCAGGGATTGTTTTTAGCACCTGGCCTAAGGAGGGAGTTGATAGAGTTCCAAAATTGTTTGGGGTTTTTTTGAATGATTTGTTTGCATTTTGATGTAGTAGGACTTTTTATTTTTGATAACTTGTTTTTTGGCAAGGTTTCTTAGCTGTTTGTATTTAAGTAAAATGTCTGGTTGTTTAGTTTGGAGGTATGTTTTCCAGGTTTTATCTTTGTAGCATAATCTTTTTGCTGTCTTTGGTAAGCCACGGGGTGGTCTTAGTTTTTACTCTTTTTGTTCTTACTGGAGCTAGGGAGTTAAGGACATTTAAGAAAGTCAACGGCTGAGTCTAATGGAAGAGTTTTCAGGGGGCTCCAATTGGTATTCCTAAATGAATCAGAGAAAGTAGTAGGGTTAAAGTTAGAGGTTCCGAGTGTGGATGAACTGGTGGGAGTGTGGGGAGGTGAGGGAAGCTTGATGGGTGAAGGCAGAGAGGTGGTCTCCTAATGTGTCTGGTATGACACCAGATTTTATGACTTTATTGGGATAAGATACTAGGATCCAGTCTAGTATGGAGCCTGGGGGTTGGTTTTGTTAGGTCTAGTGATGGTGTTAGTAAGTTGAGTGTAGTTAAATAGATTGACATGGTGGGGTTAGGGTTGTTGATTTTGTTCCAGTCTATATTTACATCACCCACTATGTAGGTTTCCAGTTTAATGTTTGAGGAGGCCCAGGAGAGGATGTCTTCCACAGTGTTGGTGTTGTTACCTGGAGGAATATAGAGGGAAATGAAGCAGATGCTTTGATGATTGCTAATTTTTAGAAGGCCTGCTACAAGTTCAACATTATTGAAAGAAGGGATGGGATTAGGATGTGGAGTAAAGGACAGCTGGTTGGAGTAGATTAGTGCTACACCATCACCTCGAGTACTTAGGCGATCGGATCAAAGTGATTGAAATCCAGGGGGAAGGAATTCAGAGTCACTTATGTGAGGTTTTAGCCAGGTTTCAGAGATGGCTACAATGTCAGGTGAGTTCTGAGTGAGCCAGGCATGAAAGTGGGCTGTTTTATTTTTTATGCTTTGGGCGTTGATGGTGAGGAATTTGAGGTATTTATTGGTGGAATTATTGTGGGAGCTAGTGTGGTTAGTAGGAGAGAAGTTTGGTCCTGGATTAGGGTGAATGTCACTGGCTAAGCAGAGTTAAGTGAGATAAGGAATAAGTTGTTTTGGTTTGTACTTAGTTAGAAGTGTCTGGTAATGAAAAGGTCTGGGTTTGTAGTATTTAGTAGTGATTGGGAGATTTACTTTGAACAGGAGGGAAGGGTGGGAGGGAACTAAAGAGGCTGAGATGTTGTGGAAGTGTGTTGTGTGGGGGAGGTGGGGAGGAAGAGGTGGAGGGTGTAGATGGAAGTGAGTATAGGAGGTGGCATGGTATAGAGGAAGTAGAAGAAGGATGAGGATGGATGTGGAAATAAAGGTTTTAGGAGTAAGAGAGAGCATGATAGGTGGGGCCTGTTGGATGTAATAGAGAGGAGGTTAAGGGACTTAGGAGGGAAGGGGTGTGGTAGTGAGAGGCAAGTGGGGTGGAGAAAAAGTGTTGAGGATAGGTTGGTGGTGAGAGGGAGGGATGATGGGAGGAGAATAAATGTAGGAGCACTGGGGGTGTGTGGAATTTGGGGGTAGTGTAGCGGAGTGAGACCGCAGGGCGAATGGAGCGGGATAGAGCAGCAGGGTGAGAGAGACTAGCTGAAAAAGTATTAGCCACTGCTGTTAGGTTGTACAAAGAAGGACTTTAGGAAAGAATAGTTACATTATGTAAGAAATGTAAGGGGAGTTTTATTCCTAAGTTTGTTTAATGTAGGGAGGGGGTGGTTCCTAACAGGTTTGGAGAGTGTGGAGTGGGATTTGAGAAGGTTTGTTAGTTTGTAGGCAAGTGGAGATAATATTGGGCATAAGGGATTTAAAATTATATGGGCTATGGGCTGGTAGATGCTGCCACCTAGTGGAAATAGGGAAAATACTATGTAGGAAAAATGGCCAAGTCTCTTAATGTTTATACTAGATGGAGTTCAGAGACACAAAATCAAATAATACGGAGGGAGAGGGTGCTTAATGGTCTGTGGTAGGCTGCTGATTCACACACACGGAAGGGCAGTCTAACAAATAGACGTAGTCTTAGGAAATTGAATCTAGTGTAAGGTAACATACATTCACAGATTTACAAATATGGGAGTCCTCACAGAAGTTCCTTTTTGTTTTCTGTGGCCCAGGCTAGTAGCCAGAAAATCCAGGAAAAAACGTCAGAGGATTTGCAGGAGGAAGTCCAGATATTCTACATGCTGCCAGAGACCTTCAGGAGTGGAGTACTGTAAAAGAGAGGACAAACATACTAGTTTAGGTATTTAATAGGTGAAAGATACAGGTAGAGAGAAGGAGATAGAGGAAGAAAAGGAGTAATAATCAGTAGATGGGATTATTAAGTACGATATAGTAAGTAGAACGATGTGTAATAATCAGTAGATGGGATTATTAAGTACGATATAGTAAGTAGAACGATGTGTAATAATCAGTAGATGGGATTATTAAGTACGATATAGTAAGTAGAACGATGTGTAATAATCAGTAGATGGGATTATTAAGTACGATATAGTAAGTAGAACGATGTGTAATAATCAGTAGATGGGATTATTAAGTACGATATAGTAAGTAGAACGATGTGTAATAATCAGTAGATGGGATTATTAAGTACGATATAGTAAGTAGAACGATGTGTAATAATCAGTAGATGGGATTATTAAGTACGATATAGTAAGTAGAATGAGAAGGAGATAGAGGAAGAAAAGGAGTAATAATCAGTAGATGGGATTATTAAGTACGATATAGTAAGTAGAACGATGTGTAATCATCAGTAGATGGGATTATTAAGTACGATATAGTAAGTAGAACGATGTGTAATAATCAGTAGATGGGATTATTAAATACGATATAGTAAGTAGAACGATGTGTAATAATCAGTAGATGGGATTATTAAGTACGATATAGTAAGTAGAACGATGTGTAATAATCAGTAGATGGGATTATTAAGTACGATATAGTAAGTAGAACGAGAAGGAGATAGAGGAAGAAAAGGAGTAATAATCAGTAGATGGGATTATTAAGTACGATATCGTAAGTAGAATGATGTGTAATAATCAGTAGATGGGATTATTAAGTACGATATAGTAAGTAGAACGATGTGTAATAATCAGTAGATGGGATTATTAAGTACGATATAGTAAGTAGAACGTGAAGGAGATAGAGGAAGAAAAGGAGTAATAATCAGTAGATTGGATTATTAAGTATGATATAGTAAGTAGAACTATGTGGGGAATAGATTTGGAAGGGAGTATATAATGAGGAAGAATGGAGACGACAGCATTTACAGCTATAGGACAGTACTGGAGAAGGCACAGTAAGATGCAGTTTACCAAGTCTTACGTTACACTGCTAATAATTCACACAAGCCCTAGGCCAATGCAATAACCCAGCTCGTTTGTAGAGTAGGGGGGGGTTGATATTAGTAGAAACACGAGAACAGTACTAGTTCAGGCAGACAATACAACTAGAATGCATAGTATACAACTGTAAACTGTACAGAAGTCTAGGCACAGCTAAATATTTACAAAAATATAAGCACAGCTTTTCAGATAACCCAATTAAGACCATGTAGAGATTTAAAAAAAAAAACAACAGAAATACTAGGCAGTTATCTGTGGCCCTTTAGTTGGCTTACTCACACATGCCACAATATAAGGTCCTTTAGTAAATCTAGAGCAAAAACGCCGATTCCACGTGTGTCTCACAATGTGGATACCAGAGAAAGCAGGCTTGAGATGTATAGCTATTAACGCCTAAAGATTGGCGTGTTTAATGAGTTGACTACTGAAACAGCGTTAAGCATGCAGTAGTAGATATCACTCAGCATCCATCAAATTAACTGACTTGCATACTCTCAGGCCTTTAGGTACAATATTCAATTCTAAACATTGTTTTAAATACAAATTGTCCATTTCCAGCATTTTATATTTTGATAAAAACGAATCAAACGTGCTTAAACTGTTAGAGAAACTGTCAGTATGACTATCATAATGCATAGCTCTCCCCTAAATACAAATGTACGGTTTAAAACATCCTTAAAATATTAACAATGCGTTGTACAGACACAATCAAACTTGTGTTAATGCCAATTTTGTTTTTTATGCTATAGAAGTGTTACCTATAGATCCCAGAGGTGGCCCTTGGGAAACCCATCTTGAATATAGGGAAATATATTGGCAATTCATTTTAGAATCAAATGCATACCCTGGTTTGAATGAAAATGCATCTTTGAAGCCTGTGTTAAAATTGAGATCTGACAAGTTGTAATTTACAACTTTGGTCAGTAGATGGTGGTATTAGGTTTTAACACAAACACATTGCCTTTACATATGGATTTTACATATTTATTATTTAATGTATTTTTATAGATGTATGTATTTATTATGATGCTGTATTAACATGTTCAAATGTTTATCTTTTGTGGTTTTTAAACAGTTCTTTTTAAGTAATAATGATTTTTAAACTGTGATTTTATGTGACTATTCAGAAATGTAGTGTTCCTTTTATTTTTGTGGTTTCTTAATCACTCAGTTCATTTGATTGGCTTTTGGGTTTTTAAACTTTGTATATAATCAAGAATTTAACTGTTGGTAGCTCATCTGATAAAGTTATAAGACGAAAACGCAATAAAAACAGTTAAAGCTTTTGTGTGGATTTATCTTTTTTGTCAGTGTGCTTTGGTGTCAACAATAAATTTTTCTTGACTGATATCCAGCTTACCTTACCAGTGCCTTCCTTTTGGGTTTAATATTCAATTTGGACTTAAGTATGAAGGAGTTTGTCAGTACTGCGTAAGGGACGGAAAGGAGTATAGTAGTTGACGAGACTTGAAAGAGAGGGACAAGCAGTGGGATTATTAAGAAGAAAGTGAGTTATATGAAGTTCAGATAATTTGAGATGATGGGGAAATTCTATCCAGTGTAGCTTGTTGAGAGCAAGGCAGTGGTGGGTAGACTTTGGTAAGTTAGCTGCAAATTTTGCAATTTTATTGTAAGTTTGTTCCAGCTTAGACTGCAGGCAGGACTGAAGGTTAGTAAGAACTGGGGCTCTATACAGGAGGCTGGGGAGTAGATAGGTTTTGGCCAGGGAGGGTCTGGAATCGGAGGATAGGAAATTTATGTTATGATATAAGAGACCAAGTTTTTGATTTGTTTTCCTAATTGATTGCTGAATGTGTAAGTCAAATTTTAGCTGGTTGTCAGCTGTCATTCCTAGTAATTTTGTATGAATTTCAGCGTTAATGATGGTATTGTTTAAGGAAGAAATGGAGAAGGAGACTTTAAGATGGTCACAGGCCTCGGGGAGAAAGAGAAGCAGATTTTTGGATTCAGAAGAAGCTGATTTTCATTTAGCCAGCTTTCAGCCGAGAGGAACGTTGGTGTGTTTAAGTTTGAGCATGTGATCAGGGTAGAGTCATCTGCGTATTGTTTGAGGGTAGAGTGGGTAGTGGAAGAATGGAGGTCACTGGTAAAAATTTAAAAAAACTGGTCCCAAGATGGAGCCTTGTGGTATGCCAGTGTGTATGGGTAGGAAAAACTGGTCCCAAGATGGAGCCTTGTGGTACAGCAGTGTGTATGGGTAGGAAAAACTGGTCCCAAGATGGAGCCTTGTGGTACGGCAGTGTGTATGGGTAGGAAAAACTGGTCCCAAGATGGAGCCTTGTGGTATGCCAGTGTGTATGGGTAGGAAAAACTGGTCCCAAGATGGAGCCTTGTGGTACGGCAGTGTGTATGGGTAGGAAAAACTGGTCCCAAGATGGAGCCTTGTGGTACGGCAGTGTGTATGGGTAGGAAAAACTGGTCCCAAGATGGAGCCTTGTGGTACGGCAGTGTGTATGGGTAGGAAAAACTGGTCCCAAGATGGAGCCTTGTGGTACGGCAGTGTGTATGGGTAGGAAAAACTGGTCCCAAGATGGAGCCTTGTGGTACGGCAGTGTGTATGGGTAGGAAAAACTGGTCCCAAGATGGAGCCTTGTGGTACAGCAGTGTGTATGGGTAGGACAAAAGAGCAAGAGGATTGCCATTTGACAGATTGTAGTCTGTCTGTGAGATAGCTGGAGAACCAAGAGAGGGTTAAGGTGGAAAGATTTAAGCTAACCAGTTTGTTTAATAGTTTGGGGTGCCTCTAGCTTCAGCAATAGTATGAGTAAAGGATAGGAGAGCTGTCAAGGTACTGTCGTGTGGTCTAAAACCATGATGGGTAGGAGTCAGGAGGTTAGTGTGAGTAATGGATAGGAGAGCTGTCGAGGTACTGTCGTGTGGTCTAAAAACCCTTGATTGGGTAGGAGTCAGGAGGTTAGTGTGAGTAAAGGATAGAAGAGCTGTCGAGGTACTGTCATGTGGTCTAAAACCATGATGGGTAGGAGTCAGGAGGTTAGTGTGAGTAAAGGATAGGAGAGCTGTCGAGGTACTGTCGTGTGCTCTAAAACCATGTTGGGTAGGAGTCAAAAGGTTATTACGGATGAGGAATTTCAGTAACTGGTTTTGTATGCTTGTTTCAAGAACTTTGGATAGTGGGGAAAGTATGGCAATGGATCTATAGTTGGAGGGGTCATTGGAGTTTCCACCTTGTGAAGGGGAATCACACAGATGGACTTCCATGCCTTCTCATGTCTTTTTTGCATGGTCTTCAAAATGTCTGTATTCTCACATTCACTAGATAACTGCTGCCTCCCCCAGGATATGACAGCATAGATTCTTAGATAGTTACTAGGCATGCAGTACAGGAGGTCATTTATGAGCCTAGTGCAAATTCCCAGTTACCCCAATGCACTGTCAAATTAAGTCAATTGATCAAAGTTGCACAATAGGCAAAGGAAGGCTAAGGGAATAAACCCTGCAATATAATTTATTTTATTGTAGTTATCTGTTCTTTGTTGACTGGGTTAGTCCCACTAGACTAGTAACCTTTTTTTCAGGGGAGACCTGAGATGGTATGTATATTACTAGGGGAAATTTGGCCAGGGCATTGGGAAACTCCCCTTCCGTTTTCATTAGGTGCCATGGGATTTTTTACATCCACCTGAGCTACCACCAACATAAGCCGATGGGACCTCAGTTTAATGTAGTTTAATGTCTCATATGAGACATGGCACCCTCAGTAGCGGAGCACCCCCCTCCCAATTCTGCACTGCAGTGTCAGCAATCACTGTACCTGGTGTGTGGGAACAGACCCCACAGACTTCTGCACCAGTGACAAGTTTGCTAATTATTGGTGCACCAAAACAGCTCATAGTCATAGTCCTGTTCTCCAGCTGCCAGATGATGCCCATACCTGGGCCTTAGGTAAGTGATAAGTAATGATGCCCATACCTGGCCCTTAGGTAAGAGATAGGTAATGATGCCCGTACCTGGGCCTTAGGTAAGAGATAAGTAATGATGCCGGTACCTGGGCCTTAAGTAAGAGATAAGTAATGATGCTCCTACCAGAGCCTTAGGTAAGAGATAAGTAATGATGCCCATACCTGGGCTTTAGGTAAGAGATAAGTAATGATATCCATACCTGGGCCTTAGGTAAGAGATAAGTAATGATGCCGGTACCTGGGTCGTAGGTAAGAGATAAGTAATGATGCCAGTACCTGGGCCTTAGGTAAGAGATAAGTAATGATGCCTATACCTGGGCCTTGGGTAAGAGATAAGTAATGATGCCCATACCTGGACCTTAGGTAAGAGATAAGTAATGATGCTGGTACTTGGGCCTTGTGCAAGAGATAAGTAATGATGCTCATACCTGAGCCTTAGGTAAGAGATAAGTAATGATGCCTGTACCTGGGCCTTAGGTAAGAGATAGGTAATGATGCCCATACCTGGGCCTTAGGTAAGAGATAAGTAATGATGTCAGTACCTAGGCCTTAGGTAAGAGATAAGTAATGATGCTCATACCTGGGCCTTAGGTAAGAGATAAGTAATGATGTCAGTACCTGGGCCTTAGGTAAGAGATAAGTAATGATGCCGGTACCTGGGCCTTAGGTAAGAGATAAGTAATGATGTCAGTACCTGGGCCTTAGGTAAGAGATAAGTAATGATGTCAGTACCTGGGCCTTGGGTAAGAGATAAGTATTGATGCTCATACCTGGGCCTTAGGTAAGAGATAAGTAATGATGCCTGTACCTGGGCCTTAGGTAAGAGATAAGTAATGATGCCGGTACCCGGGCCTTAGGTAAGAGATAAGTAATGATGCTCCTACCAGAGCCTTAGGTAAGAGATAAGTAATGATGCCTGTACCTGGGCCTTTGGTAAGAGATAAGTAATGATGCTCATACCTGGGCCTTAGGTAAGAGATAAGTAATGATGCCTGTACCTGGGCCTTAGGTAAGAGATAAGTAATGATGCCTGTACCTGGGCCTTAGGTAAGAAATAAGTAATGATGCCGGTACCCGGGCCTTAGGTAAGAGATAAGTAATGATGCCTGTACCTGGGCCTTAGGTAAGAGATAAGTAATGATGCTCATACCTGGGCCTTATGTAAGAAATAAGTAATGATGCCTGTACCTGGGCCTTAGGTAAGAGATAAGTAATGATGCCTGTACCTGGGCCTTAGGTAAGAGATAAGTAATGATGCCTGTACCTGGGCCTTAGGTAAGAGTTAAGTAATGATGCTCATACCTGGGCCTTATGTAAGAGATAAGTAATGATGCCTGTACCTGGGCCTTAGGTAAGAGATAAGTAATGATGCCGGTACCCGGGCCTTAGGTAAGAGATAAGTAATGATGCTCATACCTAAGCCTTAGGTAAGAGATAAGTAATGATGCCTGTACCTGGGCCTTAGGTAAGAGATAAGTAATGATGTCAGTACCTGGGCCTTAGGTAAGAGATAAGTAATGATGCTCATACCTGAGCCTTAGGCAAGAGATAAGTAATGATGCCCGTACCTGGGCCGTAGGTAAGAGATAAGTAATGATGCTCATACCAGAGCCTTAGGTAAGTGATAAGTAGTAATGCCCATAACTGGGCCTTAGATGAGGGATAAATAATTATGTCTGTACCTGGGCCACAGGTAAGAGATAAGTAATGGTGCCCATACTGGAGCTATAGGTAAGAGGTAAATAATGATGCCCGTACCTGGGCCTTATGTAAGAGATAAGTAATGATGCCTGTACCTGGGCCTTAGGTAAGAGATAGGTAATGATGCCCATACCTGGGCCTTAGGTAAGAGATAAGTAATGATGTCAGTACCTGGGCCTTAGGTAAGAGATAAGTAATAGTGCCCGTACCTGGGTCTTAGGTAAGAGTTAAGTAATGATATATGTACCTGGGCCTTAGGTAAGACATAAGTAATGATACCAGTGCCTGAGCCTTAGGTAGGAGATAAGTAATAGTGCCCGTACCTGGGTCTTAGGTAAGAGATAAGTAATGATGCTCATACCTAAGCCTTAGGTAAGAGATAAGTAATGATGTCAGTACCTGGGCCTTAGGTAAGAGATAGGTAATGATGCCCATACCTGGGCCATAGGTAAGAGATAAGTAATGATGCCCATACCTGGGCCTTAGGTAAGAGATAGGTAATGATGCCCATACCTGGGCCATAGTTAAGACACAGGTAATGATGCCCGTACCTGGGCCTTAGGTAAGAGATAAGTAATGATGCTCCTACCAGAGCCTTAGGTAAGAGATAAGTAATGATGCCCGTACCTGGGCCTTACATAAGATATAAGTAATGATTCCTGTACCTGGGCCTTAGGTGAGAGATAAGTAATGGTGTCCATACCTGGGCCTTAGGTAAGAGATAAGTAATGATTCCCATACCTGGGCCTTAGGTGAGAGAGAGATAAGTAATGGTGTCCATAACTGGACCTTAGTTAAGAGATAAGTAATAATGCCCATGTGCATCTTAGTACCTCCAGTACTTTCTAGCTACTTGTAGCAACTTGCACTCTTTGAGTTTTTTCTTAATAGTTTTTTTAAATTTTTTAGACATCTTTATTAAATCATCAAATTTTATGTTGCAAAATGAGTTCACAACAAAACAAACTGTAATAAGTGTTTCCGTTCCTCTCATCATGCAGTATACACTTTTCTTTTTAAACAGTTTTCTTCACTTCAACTTTACATAAATTACTTGAGTCCTGCACTCCCTTAAACCACATTGCTCCTAAACATTACTTTGCAGATGTTCCAACAAATTTTGTTTATGTCTATGAAATTTGCTCCTTCCTTTTATAAAGATTCCATCTGAATTTCTTTTATCTCCTACGCAAGGTTGGTTGGATTTTGATTTCCATTTTCTAGTAATTGCTTTTTTGTCAGGAAGTAGCATTAATCGTAGTAAGGGCTTACTGTGTCTAGGCAATTCAGATCCCATATCCTAGTTTGAAAGAATAATTCCTTAGTTATTACCATTTTTGTTTCCAGGACATTTCTTTCAAGGTGCGCTGTAGTGAATTTTTAAAGATGCAGGTTACCATTTTTCTCCAACATTTGCTACCTGAGGGAAAATCCTCCGAAGACACTGCCATGCACAATCATAGCCCTTCTAGATTTGGTAACAGATTTATTCTGATTGTTACTTTGTAATCTGCCTTTCTGTTCTCTTACTTCCTGTTCTAAACTTAACTAGAAATTCTACCAGAGCTGTTCTTTCGCTTAGCTCTGCACTATTTTGTATACTCTGTTATCAATGCCTGCTAGGGAAGGCGGTCTGTAATCTGCAGTGCAAACTTCTTCTTAGCCTCATCCCACTATGTTACCTTTCCCTCCTGAGCTATTTGCTCCAAATGCTTAGGTTCCTCTCCTAATTTCCTGAAGTAAATTCCAGACCATCTTGCCTATTTTCTGTTCCCTTAATTGCAGACATCCCTTTTGGTAAAATCTTCAGTATCCATTCCTACACAGCCTTTTTTCTCACAAGTACTTTCTGCTGCTTTATGAGTATAATATTTTGTGTGGTTGTTACTATTCTTGTTAAAGGCTTGCATCCAACATTCTAGTCTCTCTTTATGTCTCAGACTCTGTTCCTGTTTTATCATCTTTCTCCTTTTTCACTTTACCCCCCCCCCACAGCTAACTATCAGCTGCCACCCACTCCCCTCCTTGTTCCCTGGTCTACTGGAGCAGCTGTAGCCTCCCCTGGGACAAAGCCCATCCCCATCCTGGGCCAGTAAGGAGAGTGAGAACACTGTCTCCGAATCGTATTATTGCTGAGGACTGAGGACACTGTCTCTGAGTTGTATTATTTAGTGGCAGCTGGTGACTTCAAATCACACGGGGGCTGCAGGAGACAGCTGAATGGGTGGGGTCAAGGGGAAGGGGTGTGGTCAACCAGAAAGGGGAGGAGCTATGCACAAAACCACAAAAACTAACTTTAATTAAATACGCTGCCCTGGGTGGCAAACCATCATTATGAAAGTCCAATCAAGACAAAAATAAGTGTAGAAGAATAAAAATATTTCAATGCATTGGCTGCATGACAGCTTACTTAATATCTAGATGGAAACAAAAGGTTGTGAGGCATGAAAAAATAAATTACTTTTTAAATACATTACTGGAATGCCAGTCAAAATCAAGTACAAGAAAAACCAGAAGCACTCAACTCAAACCACTTCTCCTTGCACTGCAGTCCTAATTATAATATATTCAGCTTTATTAAAGTACCAAGTAACATGCTGAAAGTAGAAATCTATGTGATACCCCCACTTGTAAAAATGTTTCTTATCCAAAAAAGACCTGCTGCCTGACGACTTGTTTCATGGGGAAAACATGATAAAAGTAAAAAATGAAAAGCAAACAAGAAACAAGCTCAAGATACATTGCTTAAAGGATTACTGTACAGGTTATGGACCACACATGATTGGCATTCTGTTTAGTTTACGGGTAAAGTCTGTAGAGATGACTGGGAGTCTCCAACAAGTGTAATGAGCTTTTTTAAATAATGGAATCCTGTCCTTTAATACCCAAGGCTTATACATTATCTAGTCAAGTATTCTCTGCATGGCAACAACAGAAAGGCTTTCAATGTTGGCAATTCTTTAACAGTATGCTTGTTAAAGCTTACTTGCATCTTACGATCTCAGACAAGCTTACCTTATGGTCATTAAAGCATTGCTACTTAAAAACACAGAGCAACAGGCACTTTGAGTAATAAGCATAAATCAACAGTACAAAAATATGACAGAAACCAGACCATTCTGCAAAATCAAGGACAGATGAAAAGCCACTGTAGTACTTATGCAGTGTGTCCTCCCCATCCAAGGTAGATACAACTACTCCTTGCCTTGCTTGGACACATCCAGAGTCACTACATGGGGAGTGGGGTGCAACAAGCATGTCACAATTTGAAATCTCTCTGGCTGACTGTGATGGCCCTAACACATTTGTCATACCTCTCAACCTCAAGAGCAAGAAATCTGGACAAAGCCATACACAGAAGTGGGACAAAGGCCCAACAATAAGGACAATTTTTAAATATTGCTCTAATAAACTTAGAAAGATAATAGAATAGGTCTTGCATTAGTATGAATTTTCTGAAGGGTATAAAATCTGAAACTCAAATGTCTGTCATTTTCTAACTTCAGTCTTTAGTGATGTCACTAATTTGCCAAAAAACACAATTTTATGAAAAATGGACAAAAATGTGATGCAAAAATATAAAATAGACACACAATACAGCTGCTACCTGTCAAAGAAGGGACATTTAATATTAGTACTGCTACCTTGAGCAGCTGACAAAATATAAAAGAATCTACATGCATTTCAAGTAATCTATAACTTTGATTATTACAGTTATTTCTTAATTGTAAACCCTCCATGTTTTCTTCCAAAATTGCTATTTTGCGGAGGGATTATAAGGGGGAAGAGCAACATTTTGAGCCAAAAATTGGGGACAATTGAGAGGTTGGCTATGCCTAATTCTATAAAGCAATTTATTTGCATGTACCTCTCAACCTGTTAATGCAGTAAATCTGAACAAGGCCAAATATATTGGGGACACATATAAACAGTACTAAAAATTGCTCTTGTATAAATTGAGACAGTTGATAGAACAGCTCTTACTTTAACATGCATTTTTCTGAAGGTTATGAAGTCTGAAACTTATTGAGTGACTTCTGGCAAATCATTTAGGAATTAAAACTACAAATTTTATGAACAACAAACCAAAAGTAAGAAGCAAAAATCTATTAATTCTTTGAAAATCTGGACAGTTGGGAGGTATAGTTCAGCTGGGCCTGTCTGAGTTTGCTGCCCTCCCCCCCCGACAAAATAATGGTTGAATGGAGCCTCTGCAGCCATTCCAATGAACCATTATACTTGGCTATTTCACTCCATTTACCATAAACACTAATGTGCATACTGCTTTACTTCTATGATGAGTTGGACTTCATTTGAAAGTTTTATTTTGTATTTTACAGCACAAACACTAAGTCATCTGTTAAACAAAGCAATGCAGTCTCACAATGAAAACTTAGCATTAAAACTTCTCTGCCCTTGAAACTCACATTCATTGAAACAGCATTGAAACCCACATTCAAAGAAAATACATTTTGCCAGTGGCAGATAAAGATTAATTTTGGGCTGTTTTTGAATCATAGGCTCCTTGCATATGAAACATACATGTGCTCTTTGATACACCTTCCTCATTGTACTAAAATTATATTCCTTGTACAATACAGTACACTTGTTACAGGGTGTTTTAAATTTGTTTTGAACATTTTTCCAGTAAGCAATGAAACAAACCATATGCACCCATAATGGCAAAACTGCCCAGTTGAGAACATTTATCATAAAAAGTCTACTCAGACTTCCACAGTCCACCATTATTAGTAAATATACACAATTCTACAGTCCACCATTATTAGTAAATATGCACAATTCCACAGTCCACCATTATCAGTAAATATGCACAATTCTACAGTCCACCTTTATCAGTAAATATGCACAATTCTACAGTCCATTATCAGTAAATATGCACAATCTCTGAAGTCAGTCATCTAAATAATTCCACATTAAAGAAATCTGTAACTAATGAAGCGGTTGCTGCTAGCAATCACCTTTATATTTCATGGTTTCATCGAAAAATAAAGTGTCTGTTGCCCCTCAGGAATAAATTGCCTGTATTACATTAAAAAATGATAAGCTAGTAATAATATTGCAAGAGGAAATGGATGGCAAACTGATAACAGACTCATAGTTAGTATCTTCACCCAGGAGAACATTCTCAGTACGGCAGCATCCACCCCTTGTGGGAGTAGAACCCACAACCTTCTGCATCAAAAGAAAGTACACAGCCTGTTGTGCTATAGTATTAACTTGGCAAAACACTAAACTTCTATTCCCCTGCAGCTCTCAGTTCCTTGTAAAATCTACTCAATACTCAACTGCATCTCAACTTCGCAGCTCAAGAAAACTGGAAAAAGCCAAAATGTATTGGGGGGGGGGGGTCAAAAGCCCAAAAACAGGGACACATTAAACATTGTTTGTATAATCTTGGAAAGTTGCTAGAATAAAATGTTGTGTTGCCACCATATATTTTACTGCCAAGGTCCCTGAGCAAAAAACAGTCAGAGTAACATACCACTACGCCACATCAGCTGCTTTGTGAAAGAGAGGAAGACTGAAACTTAAATGGCTATCATTTAGTGAATTCAGTTCTCACCATAGCTGTCAACCTCTTAGTACAAAACACCTGGACAAACCCAGTAATGAGGGAATACAGCCCTCAAACATATTCAGTGAATTCAGTTCTTGCCATAGCTGTCAACCTTAGCACAAAAACCTGGGCGAAGCCAATAATGGGGGAATACAGTCCCAAAAATAGGGACAAATTTAAAATATTCATCTTATAAACTTAGAAAATTGCTAAAAAAAAAAGGTTGTGCTACTATGCATTCTGAAGAACATGAAGTTGGAAATTCAAATGCCGGTCAATTTTACTGCGGACAGAACAAAAACAATTTTCAGCAGAGACGCAGGGATTAAAACTGCAGACACGTCTTTGTAAAATGGCAGGGCACCAGAGCAAATCCACACAAACACAGGGAGGAGATGCAGACTCCACACAGAAGCCACCCCAACCAAGAATCAAACCAGAAAACCTATAGCTGTGAGGCAACAATACTACCACTGCACCATCAATTATGCAAGGAATTAAACATTCAGAAACCTGAAGTCTGAAATTCAAATGCCTGTCAATTTTACTGCAGACAGAACAAAAACAATTTTCAGCAGAGGCGAGGGATTAATACTGCAGACACGTCTTTGTAAAATGGCAGGGCACCAGAGCAAATCCACACAAACACAGGGAGGAGATGCAGACTCCACACAGAAGCCACCCCAACCAAGAATCAAACCAGAAAACCTATAGCTGTGAGGCAACAATACTACCACTGCACCATCAATTATGCAAGGAATTAAACATTCAGAAACCTGAAATCTGAAATTCAAATGCCTGTCAATTTTACTGCGGACAGAACAAAAACAATTTTCAGCAGAGACGCAGGGATTAATACTGCAGACATGTCTTTGTAAAATGGCAGGGCACCAGAGCAAATCCACACAAATACAGGGAGGAGATGCAGACAGAAGCCACCCCAACCAAGAATCAAACCAGAAAACCTATAGCTGTGAGGCAACAATACTATCACTGCACCATCAATTATGCAAGGAATTAAACATTCAGAAACCTGAAGTCTGAAATTCAAATGCCTGTCAATTTTACTGCGGACAGAACAAAAACAATTTTCAGCAGAGGCAGGGATTAAAACTGCAGACACATCTTTGTAAAATGGCAGGGCACCAGAGCAAATCCACACAAACACAGGCAGGAGATGCATACTCCACACAGAAGCCACCCCAACCAAGAATCAAACCAGAAAACCTATAGCTGTGAGGCAACAATACTACCACCGCACCATCAATTATGCAAGGAATTAAACATTCAGAAACCTGAAGTCTGAAATTCAAATGCCTGTCAATTTTACTGCGAACAGAACAAAACCAATTTTCAGCAGGGATTAAAACTGCAGACACGTCTTTGTAAAATGGCAGGGCACCAGAGCAAATCCACACACACATGGAGGAGATGCAGACTCCACACAGAAGCCACCCCAACCAAGAATCAAACCAGAAAACCTATAGCTGTGAGGCAACAATACTACCACTGCACCATCAAATATGCAAGGAATTAAACATTCAGAAACCCTTAAGTCTGAAATTCAAATGCCTGTCAATTTTATTTAACATTTTTTAATCAGGACAGTCTGACTTGGAACAAATAAACAATTTTCAGCAGAGGCCCAGGAAGAAATAATGCAGACATGTCTTTATAACATGGGAGGACACAAAAGCAAACCCACACAAACACAGGGAGAAGATACAGACCCCACAAAGAAGGAACCCCAGCCAAGAATCAAACCCAAGAACCTGCAGCTGTGAGGCAACAATGCTACTACTACACCATCAAATATCAAGCATTGCAACATTTACAAACCACAGATATTATGAGGAACAGATCAGATCGAATATGAGGCAAAAATCTGCAATTTTTTTACAAATGGTGGTGGGTAGGGAACTCAAGTCTTTAACACCTGCATACAGGGTACAGGGTTCAAGCCTGAGGTATTCCCTACCACACCACCATAAGCACCTGGGGCATTTACACACACACACACACACACACACCAGTAAAGCATAAGCACCATACACAAACTCCAGTAAAGCATAAGCACCATACACACATAAATAAACATTGTAAAATAAAGGTAAAAAGCACCATACACTTACCTGAATTTATCCAGCTAACGTACATCCTTCCCGCGCAATACTCAAAGACCCGCGATATCCCAAGGAAAGCCCGACGAGATCCTAATGCTCCTTCCCGAGTCCTGCTGCTGCTCTTGCAGTCTGGACGCGACCCATAATCCTGGCGAGTCTGTGCACTTTAAAAGTGCACAGACGTCTCCTGTCCCCTATGGGGACTGCGGACTGCCTTGAGCATGTGCATAGACCGACAGTAGTGGGACTACTGCGCATCTTGTGAGTCCACGAATTTTCAAAAAATAATTTTTTTTTATTTTTCTTTCTATTTTTTTATTTTGAGGGGGCTGCAGTCCGGCAGCCCGATGCCACGAGCCGCCCCTGGTATTATTGCTGCAGACTGTGGACACTGTCTCTGAGTTGTATTATTACTGCGGACTATGGACACTGTCTCTGAGTTGTATTATTGCTGAGGAATGTGGACACTGTCTTTGAGTCATATTATTGTGAGGACTGCGGACACTGTCTCTGAGTTGTATTATTGCTGAGGAATGTGGACACTGTCTTTGAGTCATATTATTGTGAGGACTGCGGACACTGTCTCTGAGTTGTATTATTACTGGGACTATGGACACTGTCTCTGAGTTGTATTATTGCTGAGGACTGTGGACACTGTCTCTGAGTCGTATTATTGCTGAGGACTGTGGACACTGTCTCTGAGTCGTATTATTGCTGAGGACTGTGGACACTGTCTCTGAGTCGTATTATTGCTGAGGACTGTGGACACTGTCTCTGAGTCGTATTATTGCTGAGGACTGTGGACACTGTCTCTGAGTCGTATTATTGCTGAGGACTGTGGACACTGCCTCTGAGTTGTATTATTGCTGAGGACTGTGAACACTGCCTCTGAGTCGTATTATTGCTGAGGACTGTGGGAACTGTCTCTGAGTTGTATTATTGCTGAGGACTGTGAACACTGTCTCTGAGTCGTATTATTGCTGAGGACTGTGGACACTGTCTCTGAGTTGTATTATTGCTGAGGACTGTGAACACTGTCTCTGAGTCGTATTATTGCTGAGGACTGTGGACACTGTCACTGAGTTGTATTATTGCTGAGGACTGTGGACACTGCCTCTGAGTTGTATTATTGCTGAGGACTGTGAACACTGTCTCTGAGTCGTATTATTGCTGAGGACTGTGGACACTGTCTCTGAGTTGTATTATTGCTGAGGACTGTGAACACTGTCTCTGAGTCGTATTATTGCTGAGGACTGTGGGAACTGTCTCTGAGTTGTGTTATTGCTGAGGAATGTGGACACTGTCTTTGAGTCATATTATTGTGAGGACTGCGGACACTGTCTCTGAGTTGTATTATTACTGCAGACTATGGACACTGTCTCTGAGTCGTATTATTGCTGCAGACTGTGGACACTGTCTCTGAGTTGTATTATTATGAGGACTATGGACACTGTCTCTGAGTTGTATTATTGCTGAGGACTGTGGGCACTGTCTCTGAGTCGTATTATTGCTGAGGACTGTAGACACTGTTTCTGAGTCATATTATTGCTGAGGACTGTGGACACTGTCTCTGAGCTGTATTATTGCTGAGGACTGTGGACACTGTCTCTGAGTTGTATTATTGCTGAGGAATGTGGACACTGTCTCTGAGCTGTATTATTGCTGCAGACTGTGGACACTGTCTCTGAGTTGTATTTTTGTGAGGACTGCGGACACTGTCTCTGAGTTGTATTATTGGTGAGGACTGTGGACACTGTCTCTGAGTCGTATTATTGCTGTGGACTGTGTCCTAACCTTTACCAGCATTACAAGCTCTGTTTTAGGTGCTGAGCTGGTAGGTGCATGCTCACTTCCACACATGCTTCACCTCCGAGTAAGCAGTACACCCACTCTGTAGTACTGTGCTCACCAGGTTTATAATGCTGCTACATACATATATTGTAGTGAGCCAAGACTGTCTTCCTTCCCCTGGGACTGGTGAGCTGACTTCAGCTGTTCGCCCCCACCCCTCCCCCATCATGGTCCTTACAGTGCCACCAGTTGGACACAGGTCATCTGGGTCGCAGTAAGTGCTTTATTCCCCTGTCCCAGGGGGCTGCTAATCTTTTTCCACTTTGACATATGTACCATAACCCAGTAGCTCTAAGTTATCCTTTCAAACAAGTAATCCTGTACCACCTTGTTTTATGAGGAGAGTTTGCTTACCTGTGCTACCTTGTGCTATGAGGACAATCTTCTTATCCCACTTAACACTTACCATCTTCCTAAATTCCTTCAGCTCCTTATTAATTATCATCCACAACTTCTCTTCTGGTCATAAAACTATACCAGACCTGTATGTAAAACTAAAGGGACTAAAAGCACTTCTAATGCTTTTATCTTACTATCCATAACCAGCAACTTCCAGTTTCTTCTCTTTAATCTCTTCCCGTTTATCCTTAGCTACCAAAACAGAGCCATTTTTAATTCTTACATCTAAATATTTATTTGAATAAATTGGAGAGGAATGAATGTCAGCAGGACTAAGACAGAATATATGTGTGTGAATGAGAGGGAGGATGGAGGAATGGTGAGGATGCAGGGTGTAGAGGTGGTGAAGGTGGATGAGTTTAAATACTTGGGATCAGTAGTTCAGAGTAATGGTGAGTGTGGAAGAGAGGTGAAGAAGAGAGTACAGGCAGGATGGAGTGGGTGGAGAAGAGTGTCAGGAGTGATTTGTGACAGACGAGTACCAGTAAGAGTGAAAGGGAAGGTCTACAAGAGGGTAGTGAGACAAGCTATTTTATATGGGTTGGAGACAGTGGCATTGACAAAAAGGCAGGAGTCAGAGCTGGACATGGCAGAGTTAAATATGTTAAGATTTGTACTAGGTGTGACAAGGATGGATAGGATTAGGAATCAGTATATTAGAGGGTCAGCTCAGGTTGGAAGGTTTGGACACAAAGTCAGAGTGGAGAGACTGCGTTGGTTTGGAAATGTGCTGAGGAGGGATGCTGGGTACATTGGGAAAAGGATGCTAAGGATGAAGTTGCCAAGTAAGAGGAAAAGAGGAAGGCCTAAGATAAGGTTCATGGATATG
Source organism: Protopterus annectens (assembly GCF_019279795.1). Taxonomy (NCBI): domain Eukaryota; kingdom Metazoa; phylum Chordata; order Ceratodontiformes; family Protopteridae; genus Protopterus; species Protopterus annectens. Next base: position 1,490,933,398 of record NC_056745.1, on the reverse strand, counting down.
TGGTGAGAGAGTACATACAGGTGGTTGGTATGACAGAGCAAGATGCAGAGGACAGGAAGAAATGGAAACAGATGATCCACTGTGGTGACCCCTAATGGGAACAGCCGAAAGAGAAGACATCTAAATATTTCTATTATCTTGTCCCCATAAGTATGTGTATTGCTGAAGTAGTTCATGTGCCGCTACATAGTTCAGTGTTTTTTTTATCTTTATATGTTTTATATTCCAAAAAGACTTTAAACTGTCCCAAAATTCCCATTACCAGCGTCTTTTTCTGGATTTATCAAGTACAAAATAAAATCCTTTCAAAATAAGCCTGTCTTTTCTTGATTACTAAAGTAGTTGTGAATTTGTAAATCTCTTATTTTCTTTGCTAACAGGTCTTAATACTAAGCAAATAACATAGAGGAAAGAGGACGTCCCTGCCTGTTTCCAGTGTTCAGAAAGAGGTTGTAAAGAGGAACCCTCTCACCTTAATTCTTGACTCTGAACTTTCACATATCCTCCTTATTAAAAATAATATTCTTTAAGTATCAACCCCCTTTTTCCCATTTTATACCTGGGGGTTGGGGTGCCACATCAACAGTGAGCGGACTATCAGGGAATATAAATGTTTTCATTGCCCAAGTCTTAAACTCCCAGCTGATGCTATTGAATGCTGTCTGCACATTAAGAACATCTAATAGAAGCATTTTGTTACATTCTGCTTCTATCTGTATTGTTATTGCTTGTTAATGATATTAAATGTTTGTCTCCCCTTCACAAAACCACATTGATCCATATCTATCAATTTTAATAATATCTTTTCTGTTTTCATAGCTAATGTAGACATAAACAGTTTCCTAATCAAGGTTTAAAATTGGAATGTGTCTATGTAAAGCTGGAGCTGAAGGTTTTTTCCATTTAATATTGGGGTACCTTAAGGTTCTGTCCTTGGACCCTTACTATTTCCATTATATAAGGCCAGCCTTCCGTGGGCCTTAATTGTGACACTATACCTATACGCAGATTATATGATCTTTGTAGCTGAACACAAAACTGTCAGTCAGCCATCTGCTACACTGCAGCAGTTCTCTTTAACATGGAACTGATTTTCACACAATAAACGTAGTATCAGTCTAACTAAATCGGCAGTCATGATTTTGGTACAGCTGTAAGGTTCTCCAACATCACTACCCATGATATTTCTGATCCTGTTGAAAATGTAATCCCTTACTTTAAATAAAAATATATTGGCTACATTTTAGATGACAGTCATAATCTCCAAAATCACATCATCTCCGTTACAGCAAAAGTCTTTGTGCAATTCAAATGTGCGTACACATTTACTGATCTCTGTATTCCTGATGATAATCATGCCATTGCCATTAACATGTTACTTCCTAGGCTGGAATATGCACTTCCTATAGGTGCCTCACTTTGTGGCAACAAACCACAGAAAGTAAGAGTCTTAGATTTATTCATCTTGTCAAGCCCAGAGACCATCATTGCATCGGTATTACTAAGGCTAAATGGCTTCCTGTCTCTGCCAAGGCTCCTTATCTGGTCGCTTCACTGGCCTTTAAGTGACTTACGGATAGATACTGCCCTCTTCTGGCCAATAGATTATCGTTATGCAGCACAGCCGAACCCTGACATAATAAAACTTCAAACTACAGCACCTAATTTTTCCCTAGCCATCTGAGGATATTACATAAAACTTACCACTGCGGCGTGAAATAGTTTGCTGTCACAAATTACTAAGTTATACGATGTCCAACAGTTTAAACAGAAACAGTACTGAATTAATGTAAATGCCCGTGTTTTAAGGGCTTCAGCTAACATGTAGCTTTGAATTGCAACATTTCACTCTGTAAATTAGTGATGGTCAGTTTATTTATTTATATTTATTGACATTTATTTACTGGGAAAGTCCAACTGGGCAGGTGCCTGTTTTCAACAGAGGTCCAGGGAGAAAATCTGGAAAGTATTACAAAATCATTTGAAGAACAATAATTTTACAGTCTTCAGAAATAATACAAAAACATCTACAGTTTAATTATACCAAATTAGACATGATGTGAAAACATTGGGTAAGAATAGATACAACTTATATTGCAATTATTTAATATTTAGAGAAATTTTAGCCAGTTGAGAGAAATTAAAGGCAAGTTAGTAAAATACAGAAGGAATTGTGATATACATTTGGAGAAAAAAACAGAGTTATGGCTTTTTTAGATAGAAAGTCATGAGAGAGCAATTGATTAAAGAATGTGAGTGAAGAAGGGTGAGTATGGAAGCTTAAGGTTTGAATCCGTACTTGTTCATAATAAAGGATATAGTTTATCCTGGAGGTGATCAAGAACAGAGCCAGATGTTGGCTAGGAAGTCTTTCATAGTTATTTTAAATAACTGTAGAGGGGTTATTGACCTGATGGATACAGGTAAGGAGTTCCAGGCATGATTACAGGCCATGCTCAGCAGGTCTGATAGGTTTATGGCTAGAGAGGAGTTTTTGGTCACTGGATCATAGTGACCAAGTAGGAACGTAGTTGTGCAGAGTAGTATTTAGTGCTGGACAAATAAATGAATGCTGGATAATTTTATATGTAGCATGAAGCTGTATTTATGTTAGTCGATGAGGTAGTTCTAACCAATTTAGGCATTTTAGTGCTATGAGTTGTGCGTTACAAAGCCACATTTTAGTGGCTGTTAAACATTCCCCGAGTAGCTTTTTTGGAGATGTGCCAGGTTGTCTAATGTGCATATGAGAGGGAGTCATCTGCATATTCTATTAGGGAGGCTTGTTACATGGATGTGTTGGGGGTGTTGGTGAGAATGTTAAAGAGGGAGGGACCAAGGATAGAACCTTGTGGTACACCAGTGGTGACTGGGAGGTATGTAGAGAGGGTGGAGTGCCATATTGCTGATGATACCTATTGTCTGGGTAGCTTTTAAAGCATAGACGGGTGGGCAGAGAATTAACTAGTGAGGACATCTGAAGCAGAAGTTGGATGTGACAAACTGTGTCGAGGGCTTTAGAAATGAGGTGACCAGTTTGCTGTTCTCTCTAGCTTTATTGACAGTATCTATAAAGGTTAGAAGTGCAGTGTTAGTACTTTGGGAGGGGCGGAAGATGTGTTGTGTGGGGACATGAGTTCTTCCTGCAGGAGATAGTTTAGCAATTGTTTCTGAGTATTTTATTTTCAAGTATTTTGGAGAGGGGAGATAAGATTGCTGCAGGTCTAAAGTTAGTGACGTCTGTTGAATTCCCTCCTTAGTGTAGAGGGACAATGTGGGATGTTTTCCAGAGAGGGAATGTGGGGTTCTGGATTGACCTATTTATAAGGCTTGAGGCACGACAGGCAATGCTATTGGCTCTTATTTTAAGGTACTTGCTAGGAAGATCACCAGCTGAAGCAGAGCCTGGTTTGAGTTTGTTTAGAAGTAGTTTTAAGTAGTATGTGGGCACAGATTTCAAGATGAAATTGGATGTGGTGACATGGCTACTGGGCAGGGTTGGGAGCAGATGTTGGGGAATTCTTGGTTAGGGCCTCTATAGTATCTGTGAGATAAGAGTTAAATTGTATTGCGGTTTCGAGTGTTGAGGTATTGGGAGAGGGATTAGGGTTACATTTTTAGCTGGGATGGACATCCTACAAAAGGGCCTCACTGAGACAGATGCCTGGTGTCAAAGACATGGTCTCAAGCTCAATGCCAAAAAGTGCATTGTCATCCCCTTTGGTAAAAACTCTGTACCCATGACTACTACCACATGCGGTAGTCTACTTAACTTACGAAAGTGTGATAATAGACCTTGGGACACAGGTGGACAGTAGTCTCTCCTTTGATAATCACATCACCACAGTGGTCAGGAAATCCTTGGTTTCTCATCCAAAAAAAAGAGAGGTGTTCCTTTCCCTCTCTCATCATTAGACCCATTATAGAAGTACAATGCCCCTTTTGGTATGTACCTCACAAGACATCTACAACAAGCTTTACTTCTCTCATATATCTACTACTCAGAGGCGATCTCTGCCTAACATACAAAGCTATGTCAAACCCAGAGCTGTTGGACATGCTCATTAAGCAGAGCATGCTGGAGGGATTCCTGTCCCAGAGACTTCCCATACTCAGGAACAGACTACCTATCTATGTCAAACAGAGCTCCTCATTAGCACTATGATTGGATGATCACTTTTGTGGTTCTGCTTGACAGGGGCACAGGAAAATAATTACCTATGAACCTCTGTAAGATTTCCTTAATGGCTGACCAGAAGTTTTTGGGGGTTGCGCTTTCTTTTGTTCTGAAAGTTGTTTATAGTATATTTTTCTGTCTTTGTGTATTTGCTTTTATGTACAGTTGCAGAGCATTTTCTTTTGATATATTGTGCTGTTTTATATTTTTTTCTCTTTCCTGTATTAGCATTCTACTCTTTTTGATAGCCAATTTGTGGTATTTATTTTTAGTTTCTTCTGTCTAGAGGTATTTAGGTTCTTTAGGAAAGTTGTATTGAATTCATGGTGAATTTTGTTAAATATTTGTTTTTTTTTAAATCAACGTACCTTCCCTTTGGCTACGTTCTAGTCATGTTCTGTATCAGTATGTGACTATGCAGTTATAACTGTAAGCAAGTTACTCCACTGTCTGTTTCAGTTAAAAACTGTTTTAAATCATATCTTTGTATGACTGTCTTGTGCATTGTTTTGTGTTATGACCTGGGTAGTATCTCGTACCAGTCCATGCTTCCATTTATCAGACTTTAAACAAACACAACTACCACTGTTTCTGTCAAGATGTTAGTACCTCCTCCACTTTTAAAATATTGTTAAACAAAGCCTTCCAGATCTTTATTGTTCTCTTTCCCCTCCTAGCTTCCAAATTTCCAACGGAATATCATCAATTCTGGAGACATATCTGTTGACTGATGATGCATCATTGTTTTATTTCTTCCTATCTTAGCAATTAGTTATTGAGCCTTACCTTCTTCTAACCTTGGTATAACTAAAACTTCCCTAAATATTTTCAATTGCACCTTTTCTTAGTTTTCCCATGCCTTTGTTTTATACATTTCTGAAATATCTCTAATACCTGTGTAGAATCTTTATTCATCCTAAAGTTCATATAAAAAAACTGATAGTAATAACCTTCCTGTACTCATCCATCCATCCGCAAACCCTTTTCCCATTTTGCACATGTGGTTGGGGTGTCACTTCAAGAGTGGCAGGGGTTAGGGTGTCACTTTAAAAATGGCAATCATATAGAGCCCAGGATCACACCACTGACTGGCTAGCCCTGCCACGGTTGTTCGTACATACCACACACTCAATCATATAGAGCCAAGGATCACACCACTGGGTGGCTAGCCCTGCCATGGTTATTCGTATATACCACACACTCAGTCATATAGAGCCAAGGATCACACCACTGGGTGGCTAGCCCTGCCATGGTTGTTCGTATATACCGCACACTCAATCATATAGAGCCAAGGATCACACCACTGGGTGGCTAGCCCTGCCACGGTTGTTCGTATATACCGCACACTCAATCATATAGAGCCAAGGATCACACCACTGGGTGGCTAGTCGTGCCACGGTTGTTCGTACATACCACACACTCAATCATATAGAGCCAAGGATCACACCACTGGGTGGCTAGCCCTGCCACGGTTGTTCGTATATACCACACACTCAATCATATAGAGCCAAGGATCACACCACTGGGTGGCTAGCCCTGCCATGGTTGTTCGTATATACCACACACTCAATCATATAGAGCCAAGGATCACACCACTGGGTGGCTAGTCGTGCCACGGTTGTTCATATATACCACACACTCAATCATATAGAGCAAGGATCACACCACTGAGTGGCTAGCCCTGCCACGGTTGTTCATATATACCACACACTCAATCATATAGAGCCAAGGATCACACCACTGGGTGGCTAGCCCTGCCACGGTTGTTCGTATATACTGCACACTCAATCATATAGAGCCAAGGATCACACCACTGGGTGGCTAGCCCTGCCACGGTTGTTCGTATATACTGCACACTCAATCATATAGAGCCAAGGATCACACCACTGGGTGGCTAGCCCTGCCACGGTTGTTCATATATACCACACACTCAATCATATAGAGCCAAGGATCACACCACTGAGTGGTTAGCCCTGCCATGGTTGTTCGTATGTACCACACACTTGCATGCTCGCTGCTCTTATCTTATCTCTGTTTCCCTCCCAGAAGCAAAAAAAATACTTTTATGCTTGCAGAAAGCCTTAACTTTAGCCTTGATGTAAAATACACTGGCTAACTTTAAAATAAATTTTGCAGTGTTAAATTTGCTGTATAAAAGTACTAAGGTTGCTGGGGAGACAACTGTTTATATAATTGTTCACTTCTCGCAGTTTCTAATTTAAGTTTTTCTTTACTCTACTTGCCACTATCTGTGTAAAAAAGTTATTTTTGTTATACCCTGTAGATGTTTCACTGAACTGCTTGCCAGTCTCTGGTCTCCCTTTTCTTACTTGCCTGGATACGTAAACTTCTTTGTGATTTTGTAGGCGATCAACAAAACCATTTTTCTTTCCCTCCAGTGACCGTATTCACCTTTGCTTCCTGCCCCACAACTGCCATCCTATGTGTGATATTTCCACCTCCAGTTCCGGAATTCTCACTCATTCTCATGGACTTTGCTGATTGCCCCTCTGCCTTTTGCATATGTAAGCTGTCTTCCCCCCTGACCATGTGCCAGACAGCTGCTGCACGTTACAAGTCCCTCACAGTTGTCCACCATATAGATCACTGCTGCAGTACCCTCAGCTGTATGGGTTATATCCTGCCAAGGATGTAACAGCCGTCCAGCTTCCAAAGCTTCAGGGCACCTTCCATGTGCTGAAGCTGTCAGGCAGCTTGACCTCATCTGACGAAAATACAACTTTTGGCAACAAACCCTTCAGACCATTACTCCTGCTGAGGAGTACACTCCTCTGAGGTTTTTGAAGATAGACAGGCAGGCAGCTTCTGCCATTTCTTTGCTTGGTAGACAAGTTTCTTTGGGGGGGGGGACTTTAATTCAATTATTGTGAAAATAAAAACAATCAGGACGCTAACCACGACACATAAAACTAAAAAGAAAAGGTTTAATCAGGTTAACGCTTTCATGCCATTCACGGCACTTCTTCAGACCATTAAAATCAAAACACATCTAAATTAAATATATAATACATTGAAAATCACATGATGATAAAAAGACCAATTAAAAGCTGAACTCTTCCACATCACTTAAATTACGAGCTTTAAGGAAAGGTATTAAAGGGACCTTTCCATTTAAGCCAGGATACCTGTCAACTTGTAAACTAATGATCCAGTGAATCTCATGTTGCTCTGTCAGATTCTTAAAATCGCCAAGACACTTCCCCTCTTGTAAACATTGTAAAACTTGAAAGTTAAAATAATGTTCATTACCATTCTCTTAGATGTGCTTGGCAAGTGCATTCTTATCATCAGATCTACAGATAGTTGCTGTATGTTCCATAATCCACTCTGTCAGAGTCCTATTAGTTGTTCCAACATAGAAAGGCGAAAAAGATTTACAACTGGCCAGATACACTAGATCCCTCGTAGAACAATCAGCTTTCACTCTTAGCTGAAAAATATTACAAGTGACAGGATGCCTAAAATAATTAATACTACCAATATGTATACAAAAATTACAGTTCTTACAAGGAAATATACCAGTATTCTCCATAGCAATCGAAGTATTACGGCTTCTATAACATAATAATCTTTTAAAATTTTTTTTGTTTTTAAAACAAAAACGTGGATAATCACCTACAATGTGCTTAATCTTATTGTCAGAGAATAAAATTGGCCAATTTTTCTTTATCATCTCACAAATCATATCCACATTACTGGAAAAATGCAACGTAAAATTTATATTCTGTTTGAAATTAATATAGGAGCCTCTCTCTATCACAGACTGACTCCTTGAAAAATAGGGTTGGGCATGATCAGGTCTCATCTGTTTAATGTCATTGTCCATGTTTTGTATCTCTCTTTTCTTATAACCCCTGCCAAAAAATTCATCTCTCAGTCTAGCTCAAACTCAGTATCCATGTTAGCCTAGAGATTCTCCTACCTTGCCCTCTAATGACATTTCTAAACACCTGAAATGGATGCATACTGTCCCAAGGGGATATTTATACGATAGGGTTTTCTATACAGCCTTGTTGAAACCACCATACATACTTCTTGAAATAGTAACGTCCAAGAAATCTATAATTTCACAAGAATATTTATAAGTAAACCGGAGAAATGTTGTGGTACTGTGGAGATACTCCACAAAGTCATCAATCAAGTCTATTAGTCCTGCCCACAGCATAAAGTTGTCATCCACAAATCTCCTAAAGAATTTTATATGACAAAAACTCATTATTATTTAAAATGTGGATACTTTCCCAGTGGGCCATGACTAAATTGCCATAGCTGTTAGTACAGAGCATGCTCATGGCTACGCCATGTTTTTGCCAAAAGTATTGCCCTTCAAAAAGAAAAACATTCTTTTCAAAAATCACTTCAACCAATAAATGGATAAGATCTAACTTAGCTGAATCAACTGAGGCATGCTGTCTAAACAAACCACTAAGAAATTCAAGTCCCTGGTCATTAGGTATCATAGTAAAAAGTGATTTTACATCTAGAGTAACCATTGCACAATTAACTAAACAACTGCCTTCACCAACACAAATATAAAGAGCGTCCAAAAATTGTTATGTATCCCTCAAAATCGTCAGAAAGGAGTCAACAAAAGGTCTCAATTCCTTTTCAACATAAACAGAGAGGGGTTCTGTCAATCACCCTCTCCCTGATACAATCAGTTGGGGAGGCCATACGAAACAGGTATGACCAGTGAGTCAGGAGTAAAATACTTAAACAAATCAAGCAATATAATTCAGTTTAATAAACAATCATATAATGTGGAATCAACAGAATTAAACAAGGTAACTAAGTCTTTTTCATTAAAAGTCATATAAATAGACTCATCCGATAACATTTGCAACATAGTTTGGACATAGAAACTTTTGTCCATAATAACAATCACCCCACGAGTATGTGAGAATGATTTATGAACTCTTACAACAATGACTACTTGGGCAAAACACTAGGTTTCATATATAATGAAACACCTACACTACTAAGAAATGTTTTAACATTGCATTTCATACAAATATTCTTCAATAGTGTGACCTGTGCAGAAGTTAAGGCCTTACCTCTGTTTAGTGGCTGGAATAAATGAAAGGCCCTTTTCAATAGTGTGACCTGTGCAGAAGTTAAGGCCTTTGACGAGAGATTAAAAATCGTTTTGGTTCATCGTAGGTCCCACATTTTCTTTATACTCTTGTATGACCTGGGATCTGGCCCTGAGTTGTGCTCTGTGTTTTCATCCATGACTCGCAGAACGGTTCAATGAGGAGAATCCGGTTTCCTGTTGGGTACAGCGTGAAAATACTAACCTGATTAAAACTTGTCTTTTTATTTTTATGTGCCATGTTTGTGTCCTGATTGTTTTAATTTTTACAATACTTGTTAACTTCAGGACTGTTAATCCAGAGTGGAATATTTTATCTTTTCTTTCTCATTCGATTATTTTTGTTTATTAATACTTTCCTATTCAGGAACGTTATTTTAAAGCTAGGTGTTTATGTTTTCCCCAGGCTGTCACGAGGCTGTATTGTACTTTTAAATGAACACACTTTTTTTCCTGTCAGTTTAAAGGTTGTTTGAAGTATTTAAAAAACATTTTTTCCTGTGGAGAAATTGTGTTTATTTTGCTTTTGGGGCTGGCAAAGTGTTTTAAAGAGTTTTTTACTGTGTTTTGTGTGAAAAAATGACTTTTAAAGATTTTACATTCTTACCAGTTTTTGCTGCTTGTTTTCCTCAGGAAAGAGGCACCATTTTCAGTTTGATCACAGAACAATCTGTCAGTCCTATGGTTAGTCCTTCTTCCAGTTACAAAAAGAAAAAAAAATAACCAAACAGTCTTTGCAACAACAGCAGGCTAGCAGTTTGTTTCAGCCACAGGTGGGTGACTTTGGCAGTTTGTTACATCAGACCACTCCTTTTTTATTTTTTACCCTGGACTTCTCTGATGTAGCACCTACAGCCATTGTGGAATGAGGGTTAGCCTTCCTGTGCAGCTGTTGGGGTCCACTCAGTAGGCAAGGGAGAGCCACTCTTGAACGTAGGAGATGGAATATGGTAGACTTCCCTGTTTTGTCACAATGGTGTGCTCATCTCTGAGGAAGATGCTACTGCCCTTTATAACACTGTTGGCCCAATTTTTCTGTCAAAAACAAACAGAAAACTAAACATATATCTACTCCTCCTCAAATTTCCTTAGACTGAAGTACTTTACTGGGTCTGGCTCAGGATTTTATTCAGGATTTTTATCCTTCTCATTTATTGCTTTCTGGTAAAAGAAAGAAGGGTATCTCTTTTCCTAAACTGATTCAAGATACTGAGTCTGGACAGGAAGAGCAAGGAACAAATACAGGTTTTCTTCTCAGTTTTCTTATTCATACTCAGAGGAGAACTCAGTTTCTGATTTGGGGTTCCTCTCTCTTTGAGGCTTCTTCCAGAATGTGTCTCAGTGTTATCAGTGGGAATACACTAAGGTTTCATAGTCCTTCAGAAAGCTTTATGAGCTGTTACAGAAGGAATTTCCTGAACCTTCACCAATTATGCCAGTTTTGTTGGCTTTGGAGGATGCGTGTATGTCTCCACCTGTAATTTTCCTGACAGCCAGCCTGCTGCCCCAAAAACGGCAGAATTTATAAAGTTCTTCAGTGTTTAAGTTGTTATGCACTCATCTCAAACCTGACCCAGCAGCTATAGCTTTAGTTAATCCTACTGCTGCTAAAGAGTTAGTTCATTCCTATCCTACCATTGTCTAATATGGACTGGAAGATTATTGATGGGTACAGGGAAATAGTGTATACTTCTGCAACTTTGATTTTCAGAATTTTGAATTGTCAGGGTCACATGTTAATGTTTATTCTGACTAACTGAAAGTATGAGGACTGTTTATTTGGACTGCAGTTTTTTCCTGTGAGGAAAAATCTGCTTTAAATTATGTTGTTTCTCCCATTGTACTAATTACTGCTCTCTGTTTATAGTGTGCTCCATATGACTCTGTTGATAAGTCTCCCAGGGCTATGACCTTTGGTACTGTTTTCAGGAGGTTTGCCTGGCTGCATTCTTAGAACCTTCCAAGAGGATGTGAATAATTAAGTTTTATTTTCATATTTGGATAGAGATTCACCTTTTGGTTCCTTTGCTGCAGAGGTAATCAAAAAGTGGAATGAAATGGTGAAATTAAATCAGGGAATCTCAACATGTTTTTTCTGCCCTCTTTTTTCAGTTTTTTAATGGATTCTCTAACTCATCACCTAGTTTTGGCATAATGGCAATGGTATTACAAAATGAATTCAGGAACCCCCAAACCCAAGGACAGTCCAACTAGTCAGTTTGACTATTTAAGGGACTTTGTTCACTCCTGCCACCATGGCATTCTGTTTTCCCTTCCAGAAGGTCTGAATATCAACTTTTCTGGGTTCTTTAGATGATTCATCAAGGTTATACGGGGCAGGGAAAGGATATTCCTCCTTGCCAGTGGGATATTCCTCATCCTCCAGACCACACCAGACTCTTGTATTTCTACCTGTCCTTCATTACATGTAGTTCCAATATATGACAGAACCAATTCTTCCTTCCCAAGTTGGGAAAGTTTTTTGTTTGAGGATGTTTTTAGTGCCAAAGAAACATGATGCTTTGAGACCAGTTCTGCGTGTTTCTTCTTAGACCTACTTATGATAGTGCTCAAGTTCTAAATGACGTCACCACCAAATCTTCTTCATCGTTTAAGTTTCCTGGTTACATTGCATTTAAAAGATGTTTATCATCACATTCATTTTCATTCAGACTTCAGGCGTTTAACGTTTGTGTGTGTGTGTGTGTGGATCACTTTATCAGTTCTCTGCTTTACCTTTGCACCAGTTATAGTAGCTTGCTGCAGGCTACAGAGTATCCATTTTCTTTTTTCAATAATTAGATGACTTGCCTATCTTTGCAGAGTCGTTTTCAAAGTGTCAGGAATCTATTACTTGAGTGAGAGATCTCATACATGAGCTGGGATTCCAACAGAACATTCAAAAGTTCTTTTTGACTCCTTCACACAGGATTGTAATCCTGGGATGTCAGCTGGCACATCAGTTCAAAGAGTTTTTCTTCCACAGGAAAAACAATACATCTATTTCTAGATATGTCTCTAAGGTTTTCCACCCGGACATCTGTCACTGCTGGTAAGATGCATTTATTACCTGTGTGCTCCTACTTGCACTAATTGCTTTCTGTTCTTTTTTATATGTATTCCCCCTCCCAGTTATGAAAAAAAAAACAAGTTGCATGTTTTCAGAAAGCATTGACTTTCAGCCTTGAAGAAGCCAGTGTCCTGACAGTTTATTACTCTGTAATCAACCTGTCTTCGTGGAAACATAAGAGAAGAATGTAGCCATCAGCTGCAAGTGTCTAAAGACATACTAAGCATGTATTCCTGAAGGAAAAGTTTTCATTAAATTCAGTATTCTCTTATTTAGTTTCCACTTAAAACTTGTTATAGTAAACCAGTGGTCTTAATTCAGACTTTGACTTGTGCAGAAGTAAGAGAAAACATGTCAGTTCCACATATATTATTTTATTTAATTTTATTTAGCATTTGTTTACTGGGAAAGTCAAGCTTGGAACAAAGCCAATTTTCAGGAGAGGCCTGGGGAGAAATGCTCCAGATGCATGTCTTTACATGTGGGAGGAAACTGGAGCACCCGGAAGAGACCCACACAAACACAGGGATGGCATGCAGACTCTGTAGATAAGGCACCCCAGCCGAGAATTGAACCAGAGAACCCCTTGCTGTGAGGTGACAAAGCAACTGCTGCACCACTGCCCCATCCATATGCTTTATCCCCCACCTCGACAACCCAAGACAACATCCTGTTAACTTAAACATACTTTTATCCAGCCTTTTTTTGTCTTTTTGCATTTTAATGCCTGTATTTATTAATACTAAAAAGAGGAAAGAAAGAAAAACTAAGGCATCTATTTACTTTAGTATCTTTATCAGGTACAGTATCTGAAAATGCTTTGCTATATAGCATGCAATTTATATCATGAAAAGTATACTGTTAAGAACAGAAATTGTTTTACTTACAGTTAATGTTTTCCTTCCCCTTAGTGTCCTTCCAAACATTAATTACAGGAAGTGAGGCAAATGTCTTGTAGTCCCTCACAAGTTTAACAGCATCAATAAAAGTTAATTAATTCCACTTTTTCTTGTACAGCCATATTGATGCTTTATAATCTCACATATGTTCACTAATTTCTATGTTGCTGGTCTTCTTCCTGTTCATCTCCATCTCTCAACTCCAGACTCCAGTTCATTTCCAAGATACCCCTAATTCTTCTAGTCAACTCCCATGCTTTTTTTGTTTGTCAATCATTTTCTTTTGGAACACTGGAAAAGATTTCACTGGCAAAGTCTCTGTATGAGCTTTATTATCAAAAGAGTTTGAAACTGTTCTTTGTTTGTCAGACATTTTCCTTTGGAACATTGGAAAAGGTTTCACTGGTAAATTCTCTGTATGAGCTTTATTATCAGGAGAGTTTGAAACAGTCTTCCCTTCTGTATGATGGCTCATCTTTTCAGGCAAAATTTTATATTTCCTCCTTAGCCTGTTCTACATCAAAAATGACTTTGGTTGTCTAGGAAAAATATTCTGAAGAAAGCTGTATACAGATGGTTGAATCTCACACCTATCTCTCGGCATTCCCTGATTGCTGGAGTAAATTTGCTTCTCTTATGACTGGTGTATAGTGAATAGTCATTTCCACAAATACTATACTTATCTGCAGCTTTTACTACTTTGCCCTTCTGCCATAGTTTTGTCAGGATCATCTCTTTTTTGCTGGTGGGATATCTTCTTTACTAATATAGGTTTGCCCTTCTGCCATAGTTTTGTCAGGATCATCTCTTTTTGCTGGTGGGATATCTTCTTTACTAATATAGGTCTTGGCTGCTTTCTAATGGTAGTGTACTTACTAGTAGCCAATAACTGAATTTACTAAAATTGGCAGTGTTCTTGGCCCTTATCTGTCACTTTCTTTTTTCATATTGGAGAGCTGAAATTAAGCTGTTGATCAGTATGTAGCCATCTTGGAAGTATCCCTGTCATGTATGGTTTTATATGAAATTGGTCAGAGGGTTCACAAAAACATATTTATTTGCCTTGTGTACCAGGTACGGGGCAAGGATGGGATATCATGTATTGTGTCTTTTACTGTCTGACTTTCTCCTGGTATAACTGAACCTTATTTGACCACTGTGATTGTTCCTCTGTATAGAACATGTATACACATCTGCTGGGGAAGATAAACCTAATCAGCACCTTAAAAAGATAGTCTCACCTATGTTTCTTAAAAGTTTTTCTTGGAATAAAAACTTGGAAGCCAGCAGAGTTTTAGTTTCTCTGAAATGTTCTCAAGAAAAAAGCCCCCCCTTAGATGTGGTTAGCAAGATTCAAACAGTGAAAATATTTTGGTTTCTTTGGTTTTGTACACAAGTCAAACATGTTTTTGTCAAACAGAGGAGAGGTTGTGAATAGTAGTTAATAAAGAGTTGAAGGATGTTGTTTGTGGGGGGGGCCAAGAGTCAAGTGGGGTGGACTGATCCTCCCAGTAGAACAGGAAAGCTTGGGATTACCTATTAGAGAGGATGTTTTGAAGCTACACACTTGAGGCTGTTGTGCATGGCACAGGGAGGAGGCTACAGTTCAAGGTGGAAGGTGGATGATGATGGATTAGGAGATAGTTCAAGAGATGGGGAGGGTGTAGGCTTTTGGACACAGATCCTTGAGGAGAATAGTAACAATTAAACAGAATATTATATTCATAAGGTTTCAAAAAGTATACTAAGAACTAAGCCAGCACTGGAATGGAGAGTGGAGATTCTGCCGATGGGTTTGCTGCAAATGGAGGTGCAGGGGTGGACAGGAGGGAGCTGGAATTTACTTGAGAAGGCTGGTGGACAAGCCAGGTGTTGGGAGCAGATGGTTGAGGGGTTGAGTGGGAGGAGGCCAGTGGAATATTTGTATTGTGGGCTGGATGTTGCCTTTCCTTTCGGGGATTGGTATCGGGGTGTGGACATTTAGGGGGAGGAGGAATGCTTGGAGAGGGACCTGTACTAGTTGGGGTTTTGGTTGAGTCTAAAGCAGAGGTTACTGTTGGGAAGGGATGATTGTTAGGGCATATAGAGTGTTGCGTCATATAGAGTGTTGCATGGTGGCTGCTGGAATTGGTCAGAGGAGATCAGAAAAGATTTGGAAGAGAGATTAGCTAAGCAGTGTACAAAGAAACAGTGGGAGGACATATGTATGGCTCCCGAATATGAAACAACGTCTAGAAGGTGTAGGATCTTTGCTTGGATGTGTTTGCATAGATACTTTTATACTCCCAGCAGGCTCCAAAGATTTTTTCCTCAGCTAAATAGCAAATGTTGGAGGTGTGTTGGGTAAGTAAGAGGTAACTGGAAACATATATTTTGGGAGTGTAATGATTTGACAGACTTTAAAAATTTCCTTCAGAGTAGTCTGTTGGGAAAACTGGGCAAGCAAATGAGTGTAACTAAGGAATTGTGTTTTTACCCTGGGATGCAGGATCTGAATCACCTAGACATACTAAGGCCTTATTAACTTTAATTCTGGTGGCTGAGAAAAAAAGCAATTAGTACAAAATGGAACTCAAAATATGAACTGACTATACTTCAGGTAGTGAATATTGTAATAGAGATAAAAGAACAGGAAGTAGGATCTTTAGAAAAGTGTAGGCATAAAATGGAAATTGTGGGAGCAATACATGCAGAAAAATGTTTTAATGGGGGGTGAGGTTTACGAGAAGGCAAGTAATTTATGTAATATTGCCCAGTTTATATGATATATAACAACATATATGATGATCAATATTTGTAAATGTGAACTTGTTAATATGGCTTGATCACTTCAGTAAAGATGATAAGAACAAAGACTCCTTCCACACTTTATCATAAGCATGTCTATAATTAATGCAGTCATACTGTGATGTGTGCATGGCTTTAGCCAGAACATGCTGCAGTCACCAAGTTCAAACCTCCCTCCAAGTAATGTTACTGTTGACTAGAGATATTGGCCTATAGGATGCTAATTATTCTTCCTTAGTAATGTGTTTTAACCCTAACCCTAAACCCTGCCCCTTATCTTAGAAAAACCCTTCTAATAATACTCTCTGTGATGTCCCCTGTCTGGGCCACTGATCAAGGAGCCCCAGTTCTCACCACTGACACCAGTGAGGAACGTTCACTGTGAGAAAAATAAACACACACACACACTTTCTGTCAGGTGCAGCTTTCTGTACCAAGTACAACTTCCCTTAAGAGCACACAGGGAATGCACACTCCAGTCTTGAGGCTGGGGTTTCTGTCCATGCCCCAAGTAAGACTTCCCACTGACCACTGTACAGCTGAGTCCTTAGCGGGGTGTTCCAAGCCATGTCCTCCCCCACTCTGTCAATGAAATCAGTGCTCTCAGTGTCCCTCTTCAAAGTAGCTGTCTCACAAACACACACACACACACACACACACACACACACACACACACACACACACACACACAAACCTGGGAAAGGCTGACACAGCTTACCCACTCTTCCACCTCCACCCAGACTATAAGGTAGATCTGCTGCCACCACAACACTCAAAGCCAGCTACTTAAAGGCTCATACCAGGGTACCTAGTTACACTGACTAAAATTAATACTTATACAAATGGCAGTGTTAACCAAGCAGCAAGTACTCACAAAGAATAAATATTTTCTAAAAGACCAACTACAATGAAAGGTTTAGATATATTTAATAAGAAATAATAAAAAAACATGAACATACTTAATATCTGTTTACAGTACACACCAGAGTTTCAGAAACAGGAAATATAAAAAAAACAACACAGATGGAAAGACTCATACAGACAGAAAAAACTACTCTTAGCTAATAGCACTATATTTTTCTAACGGACTTATGAATTACGGTCCCCTAGTTATTTACTAAAACAAGGCAAGATGAAGTGAATGGGTATCTTGTGTGGTCTAACAACAGAGTGTACACCTTAGATCTCTCACTAGTGTTCAAATACAGTTTTACTGCTGGCTACAGAATGACATCACATCTGGTCACCTGACTGTGTGGTTCCCACACTACCCCCTCACTAGAAACTGAGCCAAGATCTGACACTGATGTGTCGCAGTTCACAAATAGAACATTAGCTGGAAACTGTAAAACAATTCCAACACTTCCACCTTTCCTACAGAAACTAACAAGCTATTCTGTGACACCTCCAGGGTAGCAATTATTTCACCACAAAGGAGAGTACAGTGGGGACTGCAGCCCAGCTTTTCACAGACATTGCATCTCTGACTGCATTCAGACCTGTGAAATAAAATCTTTATGGCCTAAACCAAGTAATTTAATTTCAGGCTATTTTTCTTAAGGTTAGCTGGGCTAAGCTTAATCCTTTCCCCTTACGCTATCCTCTGTTAGAATATATACATTTCATCAGTTACAACAATACAGTCTGACATACATGTATATTTCTTTTCTGTCCAGCAGGACCCACTGTTGATACATTTTTAACACAAGCAACTTTACAAATACATTTTTAACATAAGCATCTGTGCAAATCAGTACGATAGTCAAATGACATAAAATTCGTTACAGAACTCCAGCTAGCTATGATGGCATATGTTACACATGCACTGCCCTACTCCCCCTGGCACAGCTGGCACTACCTGGCATCATCACAATCCCACTACTTAAACAAATTAGGTCTGAATATAGTAGTAAGGTTTTAGTTCAATCACAAAAGTACATATTGTTTTCCTTTTGCAATTTATTTTTCCTATTTTGGGTTTTTGGTCAATTCTTTTTTTGATACACAAGCTTCAATCAGCTGTTTCCATACTTCTACATTGTGATCAATAATCATATACTGCAGATGTAATGGATAAAGTTACGGAAAATACAAGTATTTGTTTGGAACTGTTGCATCAACATCAGGAACAAGTGTAGTGTTTATTCAAGTAAGCAGTGCTTGTCCATCTGTAAGCTTTTCCACTTAATTAGCCAAAGAGCTTAAGAGGATAGGAAGGACACTGATCTGCAGTTATGGAGTTTAGAAGTGGGAAGACCAAAGCCGATTTCCAGATGGAAGGAGAAGGCACTTTTGTATAGTAATAATTTAAACTATGACAAGTATGTATATGAATATGTTCCTTTCTATATAGCTTCACTTTGGTGACACATGAGCGAGTGGTTTTGTGTGTTTTCAGTATCATTGTACATTTTACGACAGCTGCAGAGTGTAAGATGGTGGTACAGTTTCTGGATTTTTCCCCTTTCTCTGGTGTAGTGTGACTGCAGAATTTGTATATATATAATTTTGAGGGGTTGGGGAGACTTCAAAGTGGGTTGCTCATTAGGCTTGGCCCTGCAAAAAAATATATATTTATCTGAGTTATGCTTTTTTACACTCAGTATTCAGAAAAGTGTAACTCATTCCTTTATAACTCAGCTGTACCTAGGGAAACTATTCCTTGCAACCAAGGAAAAATCCCATCAGTCTCAAGTTTACCATGAGCAAGAACACTTTAAGAAACTTATTTATTTTATTCATTTACGTTTGATGACCGGGGAAGTCCACTGTGCCATAAAGAGCCCGTTTTCAGTGTAGGCCCTGGGAGAAAAGCTCCAAATATTGCAAGTTACACATTACATGTTACAAAAGAATAACAAATATTTGTACAGAACAATTAAAACATTTAGAGAAATCTAATACATTATGTAATAAGCTTTTAGTGAGTTAACGTTTAAACAGAACGTTACTAGCCCTTTTGAAGGTTGGGTAAACTGAACATTTGCAGAAAAAGACATTTTTGTCAAATAAGCTCTTTGTAATTAAACATTAAGCAAGTAGCTACTACCCATTTGCAGGTTAGGTGGACCATTTTGCATGGAGAGAGTACCAGAAAATTGGATTATGGAAGGTATAGTACATTAGATAGCAGAGAGAAATGAGTCCCTAGTAGGGCAAGACTGTTTTAGGTTAAGATGAAGCAATAGAATTGGTAAATGGTAATGATTTCAGTGCAGGGTAGAAAGAGATGGGGTGGAGAGTGGTTTATGTTGGAGCGTGACATGACAAGTTTTAAACTGATTTTTTTAATAAAATGCTGGAAGAAGGTGGTGTTCAGAAAAAGAGACTGATTAATTAAATGGCAAGAAATGTTGGGAATGTTTTTAAGAAATAGTTTTACAATTTTCAGGATTGAAGATGTTATTTGCAGGAGGGGTCGTGGAGGAGCGGGATTTACCTTGAATTTTGTTTCTCTCTTTGAGAAACTGTGAAGATTTACATATAGGCTTGATTGTCTTTCTCTTTAAAATGAGTCCTTATGTCTTCTAATAGATTTGTAGATTCCTTTTTGAGTGGTGTGTAATGGAGTCTGTTTTCAGCAGAG
This sequence comes from Protopterus annectens, assembly GCF_019279795.1. Lineage (NCBI taxonomy): Eukaryota > Metazoa > Chordata > Ceratodontiformes > Protopteridae > Protopterus > Protopterus annectens. The sequence goes on along the minus strand of NC_056745.1, from coordinate 1,490,913,766 downwards.
TATACTTTCTTCTTCCAAGCTATTCTCCAAGTGGTTGAGGCCTCATTTTCAGTGGTTGAAGAACATCATTAGTTGTCTATAAGCTTTTCATTCACTTCTCTTTTTCTTTATATTGGAGGAAAAAAGTTATCATGAATGAATTAATGTTTAGGATTAGTTTAATGAATACACAACAGGTTTGCAGATCTGGAGCATGCTCAGTTAACAGGCATGCAGATCTGGAGCATGCTCAGTATCCACCTGCTTCCAATACTTGGCCTAATTCTTTTTGAATGATCTTGTTTTAAGAGTCTAGCATAGTGGAGAAGGTGGTTCAAGTGTTTTATAGGTCTAGTGAAATGAAACTAGACAGTGATAACTTATAGATGGTGGGAGATCTGTACTTTGAGGAATTTCTTGGTAATAAGCTCAAGGAAGACCTGATTCCGTGACTAAGGCTTATGTCTAGTTGTTTCTAGAACCAGTCATGTTAGGCTAAGATTGTTAACAGAGTGCAGCCAGCCAGAAAGAACACTGATGCTTCCTTCGGAAAGTTTAATGACACAAACAGAAAATACACATTAACGCTTTTCAATCCACAAATAAATCCATGCGTTTTCGTCCAAGCAAATGGACTTCATCAGATAACAGTGAATAATTCATTGGGCCATTATATACACTCATTCATTAAAAACAGATCAATTAGACTTTGAATAAAACTTTTAAATGTGCAAATCAAGCATTCCCTAAGCCTCATGAATATTAATAAGGACTGACTTAAACACCATATTACTGCTTAAATATACATACACCGACAACTTCAATGTTTATTATTGTAAAAACTAGTTTATATATAAGGATAAAAAAATATATATTTCATAAACATACTATATTAATAAATATTAATAATTAATATAAATGATATAAATAGTGTTGTAAAATGTATCAATGTATTACATACTAAAAATAAAATCTGGCAAACTACGCCCTCTAATGTTAAAAACTCTTGTTACTTTTATATTTTATTTGCTCTTAGCTTTAATAAGGGTATGATACTTATAAAATCATTTAAGCCAGGCTTTTTCCCTGCTTCAAGGTACACTTGCCACCACAATTCCCTACTCTCTAAAATTTCTTCCCATATACCTCCCCTGACATCTTGCTTGACTTGTTGAAGGACAAAAAAATGAAAGTTACAACCCTCACAGTTCCTACTGTGTTTAAAGAGGGCATTCGTCTCCTTTTCTCTTGAAATATCATAGGAATGTTCATACATTCTTTTCCTTAACTCCCTTTCAGTTTTTCCTACATAGAAGGAGGGACATTTGTCACAAATTACCAAATACACCACACCTTTAGTGTCACAATTGTATATGCCCTTACTTTTAATCAGTAAATTTCTACTTTTCAAAAAGATTTCACTTTTGTTGATAATAAATGAACATTGATTACACCTACCACATCTAAAAGTTCCAACCTTTTTGTTTTTACTTGTGTGTGGGGAGTTCCTTTTCCTTTTCTCCAACATATTTTTTATACTTGTAGAATTTATATATACTATCTTTGGTTTAACATTAATAATTTCCTCAATATCAGAAAGGGCTACAAATTTGTTCCATTCTTTTTGTAGTGTATCTCTTAAATTGTAATTAAATCTATTATATTCTACTATTAAATTTCTTTGAAATTGTTCTTCTTTAACATTTGATTTATTTTGTTCATCTTGAAATGTCATAAAATTATTCATCCCTATAATAGGTTTAAATCTGTCCCCCTCCCATCTTCTACTTCTCTTCTTATATTAGTCACAAAAATCTTGGGGTAACCCCTTTCTATGAACATTTTTTCTAAATTATTGCATTCCTGATCAAAATCAATATTTAAACTAGTCATTCTCGATCCCCTCACAAATTGTCCCTTTACTATGTTTCTCTTGCAGTGTAGGGGATGAGCACTATCAAAATGCAAATAGGAATTGCAATATGTCTCTTTTCTAAACACCTTAGATTCAAAATGTTGCTTATTTTTATTTTTACATATTTCTATATCTAGGTATTGTAACATTTCAGAATTGATGTTATAAGTACATTTTAGAAAATTAGTAGTATGACTAATATAATCCATGAACTCTAAAAACTTATCATATCCCCCCAGTCCAAAAAATGACAATGTCATCAAGGAACCTTCGATACAATAACCATTCCTTATTGAAATTGGAGTGTAAAACAAAACTTTCTTCCCATTTGGACAATACTATGTTGGCGTAAGTTGGAGCACACTCTGCCCCCATGGAAACTCCTTCTTTCTATTGAAAATACTCTCCATCAAATAGAAGAAAGTTGTATCTTAATATGGTGTCCATGAGGGCCACTGATAATATTTTCTCATTTTGTGTCATGGCATTGTCCAAGAATATACTCTCTTCAAACATTTCCATCCCACTATTGTGTGGGATGCTTAAAAATAAGTCCACAATATCTATGGTAACAAACAACAAGTCTTCCTTAAAAATGTCAGGGGAAAGTTGTTTTAAAAAATCCCAAGAATCTTTTAAAATGGTTTTGTTGTTGACCCAAATGTGTTTTGTTTTGGAGTCAACATATTTCGCTAGAGGAGTTGTTTTTGACCCTTCAGCTGTAACTATAGGTCTGAGTGGGGGGTCTAACCAGTTTTTATGGACCTTGCTTGATTTGCACATTTAAAAGTTTTATTCAAAGTCTAATTGGTCTGTTTTTAATGAATGAGTGTATATAATGGCCCAATGAATTATTCACTGTTATCTGATGAAGTCCATTTGCTTGGACGAAAACGCATGGATTTATTTGTGGATTGAAAAGCGTTAATGTGTATTTTCTGTTTGTCATTAAACTTTCCGAAGGAAGCATCAGTGTTCTTTCTGGCTGGCTGCACTCTGTTAACAGTTTTTTGGTTTCGTTGAGTGCTTTCCACTTCATTCTTTTTTATGTTAGGCTAAGATGTCAAAGTGAGCGGGAAGTATCGTGCCCATATGAGTGAAGAAGGTGGATATTGAAGTCACTCAGGAGAACATTTTTATGTTGGATATGACAGGGTAGCATGTTAAAGCTTTGCTAAAATGTTGTAATCTGATAGGAGGAGGAGGAGGAGGAAGAGCTGATTTATTAGGGTTATTCACTGAAACCTCAGATATTGGCCATATAGATCTGGATTCACTCATATCTGCATAGGTAGGCAGACTTTTGTGAACAGATACTTTTTAAGGAGTAGAATACAGTCACTCCCATTTCTAGGACCCAGGCATTCCAGTCATAAGGACTTCTTGTGGGTGAAGTGTAATAGAAAACTGTTGACGTCAGGTCTGAGTCTAGTTTCATAGTTGGTGATTAGATGTACATTATAATGGAATATCTAAACTTTGTCTGACCTATTACAGATACCCTCTTTCTCTTTGTCTCGTGAGTTGTAACCATCCTCTAAAAGTGCACCTGTGGGCAGCCACTGCTAGACACAGAACTTACAAGCAAAGGATGAACTGGAAGGATGTTGCCAATTTTTTCTTCTGTATCACACACACACACACACACACACACACACACACACACACACACTTTAGACTACCCAGTCCACTTACTGCGTGTCTTTGGAATATGAGAGGAAAACTGAGCACCTGGATAAAATTCACATGAACACAGAGAGAACATGCAGACTCTGCACAGAAGGCACCCCAGCTGAGAATCGAACCAGGAACCTCTTCTTGTTCATAGGTTGGTACTAGGCTATCAGCCCTAGGGCCTATACAAGCCTAGCCATAACAATTTCCTGGCTATTTCTTCCCACACTATTTACTTCCCTGGACCTCTTTTAATCAATTCTTATCATCATGCAGTATTTTAGATGCCTCAATAATTAGCCCTTTTTAAGCAGCAGCTTCTGTTCTAGACTCAAGTAAAAATAAAACGGTTGTCTTTCATTTAGTTCCCCATTCCCTTTTCTTTGCCTACACTCCGTTATCAATTCCTGGAAAAGGCAGACGATCACTAATCTTCATTTCAAACTTCCGCTCTGCCTGATTCCACTCTAATGTCTTTGCCTCCCTAGTTATTTGCTGTTCGTACTTGGCTCCTTTACTACTTTTCTCCAGTAAAAGTCCAGCCTCTCTTTTCTGTTATTACACCCTTGTGTTACCTTATAAATATACTATTCTGCATGACTGTCATTTTCCTTAACTTCCCCCAATCCAAAATTCTACTTTCTCCTCACTTCTTGCCCCCACCCCAACCTCAGTTTCATCATTTCTTTACACTTATGATCTAAAAGCTTCTACTTGTTTTATGTATATGAGCCTTAATTGAGCAGCTCTAAAGTATCCCTTCAAATCAGGCAATCCTACACCATTCTATGGCAAGAGAATCAACATTTTGCACTTAACTCTACTCTCTGTCTCCCAAATAAAATCCCTCCATTTTTGTTATCCCCCCACACTCAATAATTCCTATTACTTCTTTCAAATGTCTCCTTTGCTCTTATTTGTACTACATTTGTAATCTCCACCTTCATTTCACCCCACTCCCTATCTATTCCTTCTGAGCAAATGTATATCCTCCCTGTTAACTCCTGCATTTCCATGACCCATTCCTTAAATTAACAGGCAAGTAAGAAAGTACCACCAATGTTTCGCTTCTAATTCATAACTCTGCATCATTATCTCTGTTTTTGCTATTGCATTTGAAATATTTATTGAATATGTTGCAAACCTTTCAGTTAAATAACCACACTCCTATGAAATATAATTTCTCTTCAGTCTACCCTACATCTTTCATTCCAAATAATAAATTTCTTAATTAGTCTACCCTCTTTTGTTAAATTATTCCCTACCAGGTCCTCTTGATACATCCTCAGTATTGCAAATATGGTTCCAGTCCCCACCCATAGGTTCATACTAGGCTATCTGCCCTAGGGCATTTATAAGCCTAGCCAGAATGTGTTTGGCTTTCGCCACCCATTTTAAATTTATTTTGCTATGCCCTTTTTCGAGGTTAGTATACTGTGCCTCTGTCTAACAGTGACACAGAAGTGATACCCAGGGTAAACCTATGATCTCCCATCCACTCATCAAGATTCCTCTTGAAGAAAGTCAATGAGGGACTCTGCCTAACCTGGACTGGGATTTTATTCCAGAGTGAAGGGAGCCTCTGGGTTATGAATCTGTCCCTCCAGCATGTCCTATTTATTTCAGTGCTGAGGTTCAAGTCTCTCAAGCGTGTAGCTAGATGGGATTTGGATTTTCTGAGGTGCAGCATGTCCATTAATTCCAGGTTGGACATGGCTTTATACGTCAGGCACAGATTGCCACTGAACAGGTGGTATGCCACTGAGTAGAGCTGGAGTTTCTTTAACCGGGCAGCATATGGCATCTGTTTGAGCCCTTTGATCCTCTTGGTGAGGTACTTTTGGGGTCTTTCCGGTTGCTGCAGGTGTCTGGTAAGGTACATCCCAAAAGGGGCATTGTACTCAATTATGGGCCTGATGAGGGATGAGTAAAGAGGCACGATGACCTCCCCTGATCTAGATGTGAATCTCTTCATGATTAGGTGGGTTATATAAAATGTTTTTCTAACCACTTTGGCCACGTGGTTGTCAAATGAGAGATTGCTATCAACTTGGGTCCCCAGGTCCCTAATTACTTCTTCTGTACTTAATGGATTACCACCTCTGTGGTAATTTGTGGGCACTTTGATTTGCCAAAGGGGATGACTATACACTTTTTGGCGTTTAGCTTGAGGCCATGGCTGTGGCACCAGTTGTCTGTTTCTATGAGGCCCTTTTGGAGGATGCTTGTGTCGGCTGGAGAGTCTATTATGGTGCCCAGTTTGCAGTCATCTGCGAACTTGGTCAGCCACAGTCCTTCCGTGTTGGCCTGTACCTCCGAGAAATATATACCGAACAAGAGAGGTCCCAGGACTGAGCCTTGTGGGACACCACTTGTAACTGGTTTGGAGTCTGACATGGCTCCAGCAATTCTAATCATGTGGGTTCTGTCCTTGAGCCAGTTTGCAATCCACCTAGTGACATAGGGGTTTATATTTAAGCTGATGAGCTTATCTATAATGCCAGAGTGGGGTATTGTATCGAAGGCTTTTGCGAGGTCCAGGTAGGCTGTGTGGACCACCTTCCCCTCGTCAATGGCCTTGGTGACTGTTTCAAAGAAATCAACCAGGTTTAAGAGGCAGGATCTGCCCTTAACAAAGCCGAACTGGGTAGGATCCAGTGTCTGTAGGTCCCCAATATCTTTATTTATGAGGTCCATGATGATCATTTCCATAGCTTTGCAGACCAAGCTAGTCAGGCTTATGGGGCGATAGTTTCCAGGATCCGTTGGGGCACCACCTTTATGGAGAGGGACCACTGTTGCTGCACGCCACTCTTTGGGCACATATCCTGTAGTAAGGCTGAGATTGAACAGTAGTTTTATGTTTGGAGTTTAGCTCTTCTTGGAGTTCATGTAGGGCGCAGCCGGGACACCGTCTGGTCCCATTGATGCTGTGTTTTGCTTTGGAGAGGGCGGCTCTTACCTGAGCATCTGAGATGTCAGGGCAGCACTCTGCTGGGATAGATATTTGCCCTTTTGGGTAAACTGAACATTTGCAGAAAAAAACATTTTTGTCAAATAAGCTCTTTGTAAGTAAACATTAAACAAGTAGCTACTACCCCTTTGCAGGTTAGGTGGACCATTTTGCATGGATAGAGTAACAGAAAATTGGATTATGGAAAGTCTAGTACATTAGATAGCAGAGAGAAAATCAGTCCCTGGTAGGGCGAGGCTGTTTTAGGTTGAGATGAAGCAATAGAATTGGTAAATGCTAATGATTTCAGTGCAGAGTAGAAAGAGATGGGCTGGAGAGGGGGTTATGTTGGAGCATGACATGACACGTTTTAAACTGATTTTTTGAATAAAATGCTGGAAGAAGGTGGTGTTCAGAAAAGAGCCTGATTAATTAAGTGGCAGGAAATGTTGGGAATGTTTTTAATAAATAGTTTTACAATTTTCAGGATTGAAGATGTTATTTGCAGGAGAGGTTGTGGAGGAGCATGATTTACCTTGAATTTTGTTTCTCTCTTTGAGAAACTATTAAGATTTACATATAGGCTTGGTTGTCTCTCTCTTTAAAATGAGTCCTTATGTCTTCTAATAGATTTGTAGATTCCTTTTTGAGTGATGTGTAATGGAGTCTGTTTTCAGCAGCGTATACTTTCTTCTTCCAAGCTATTCTCCAAGTAGTTGAGACCTCATTTTCAGTGGTTGAAGAACATCATTAGTTGTCTAAGTTTTTCATTCACTTCTCTTCTTCTTTATATTGGAGGAAAAAAGTTATTATGAATGAATTCATGTTTAGGATTAGTTTAGTGAACACACAACAGGCATGCAGATCTGGAGCATGCTCAGTATCCACCTGCTCCCAATACTTGGCCTAATTCTTTTTGAATGATCTTGTTTTAAGAGTCTATCATAGTGGAAAAGGTGGTTCAGCTGTTTTATAGGTCCAGCGAAATGAAACTAGACAGTGATAACTTATAGATGGTGGGAGATCTGTACTTTGAGGAATTTCTTGGTAATAAGCTCAAGGAAGACCTGATTCCGTGACTAAGGCTTATGTCTAGTTGTTTCTAGAACGAGTCGTGTTAGGCTAAGATGTCAAAGTGAGCAGGAAGTATCGTGCCCATATGAGTGAAGAAGGTGGATATTGAAGTCACTCAGGAGAACATTTTTATGTAGGATATGACAAGGTAGCATGTTCAAGCTTTGCTAAAATGATGTAATCTGATAGGAGGAGGAGGAGGAAGAGCTGATTTATTAGGGTTATTCACTGAAACCTTGGATATTGGCCATATAGATCCGGATTCACTCATATCTGCATTGGTAGGCAGACTTTTGTGAACAGATACTTTTTAAGGAGTAGAATACAGTCACTCCCATTTCTAGGACCCAGGCATTCCAGTCAAAAGGACTTATTGTGGGTGAAGTGTAATAGAAAACTGTTGGCGTCAGGTCTGAGTCTAGTTTCATAGTTAGTGATTAGATGTACATTATAATGGAGTATCTAAACTTTGTCTGACCTATTACAGATACCCTCTTTCTGTTTGTCTCGTGAGTTGTAACCATCCTCTAAAAGTGCACCTGTGGGCAGCCACAGCTAGACACAGAACTTACAAGCAAAGGAGGAAATGGAAGGATGTTGCCAATTTTTTTTTCACACACACACACACACATACACACACACACACACACACACACACACACACACACACACACACACACTTTAGACTACCCAATCCACTTACTGTGTGTCTTTGGAATATGAGAGGAAAACTGAGCACCTGGATAAAACTGCAACAGTTGAGTGAAAAAAACCTTTATCAAGACAACAAAGCTTTCAGGTTAAGAAACCCTTTCTCAATGTACGACAAAAGGTGCATTCAAAAACACCTGTATAAATACAAACTAAAAATCATGTGACCCGCAGCCAAGATCACATGATTAATTATAAGCAATTATTAAAATACATATAAAAATACATGTAAAAATACATATTAAACATTTGCATCAACCAAACAACATCAAAAATTATCAGAAAATATATAGAAAATATAAAAATTATAAAAATTCATCATGCATCATTTACTTCCCTGGACCCCTGTATTTACTTCCCTGGACCTCTTTTAATCAATTCTTATCATGTAATATTTTAGATGCCTCAATAATTAGCCCTTTTTAAGCAGCAGCTTCTGTACTAGACTCAAGTAAAAAAAAATAAAAAGGTGGTCTTTCATTTAGTTCCCCATTCCCTTTTCTTTGCCTACACTCCGTTATCAATTCCTGGAAAAGGCAGACGATCACTAATCTTCATTTCAAACTTCCGCTCTGCCTGATTCCACTCTAATGTCTTTGCCTCCCTAATTATTTGCTGTTCGTATTTGGCTCCAGTAAAAGTCCAGCCTCTCTTTTCTGTTATTACACCCTTGTGTTACCTTATAAATATACTATTCTGCATGGCTGTCATTTTCCTTAACTTCCCCCAATCCAAAATTTTACTTTCTCCTCACTTCTTGCCCCCACCCCAACCTCAGTTTCATCATTTCTTTACACTTATGATCTAAAAGCTTCTACTTGTTTTATGTATATGAGCCTTAGTTGAGCAGCTCTAAAGTATCCCTTTAAATCAGGCAATCCTAAACCATTCTATGGCAAGAGAATCAACATTTTGCACTTAACTCTAGCTCTCTGTCAACCAAATAAAATCCCTCCATTTCTGTTATTCCCCCCACTCTCAATAATTCCTATTACTTCTTTCAAATGTCTCCTTTGCTCTTATTTGTACTACATTTGTAATCTCCACCTTCATTTCACCCCACTCCCTATCTATTCCTTCTGAACAAATGTATATCCTCCCTGTTAACTCCTGCATTTCCATGACCCATTCCTTAAATTAACAGGAAAGTAAGAAAGTACCACCAATGTTTCGCTTCTAATTCATAACTCTGCATCATTATCTCTGTTTTTGCTAGTGCTTCATTTGAAATATTTATTGAATATGTTGCAAACCTTTCAGTTAAATAACCACACTCTTATGAAATATAATTTCTGTTCAGTCTACCCTACATCTTTCATTCCAGATAATACATTTCTTCATTAATCTACCATCTTTTGTTAAATTTTTCCCTACCAGGTCCTCTCGATACATCCTCACTATTGCAAATATGGTTCCAGTCCCCACCCATAAATAATATTTCCTGCTGAAAGCTAATTATTTGCTCCAAAATTCACTGGTTTCAGATGGAATAAAAACACATGCCAGTGTAATGCTCCTTCCCCACCAAAACCCCCCTTATTACCACAAATCTACTAATAATGTCTTTCGAGCTCCTCATGCAATCAGTATTATTCTTGTTTTCCTTTGTCCCTGTTACTTTGATGAATGCCTGTCCTGAAATCCCTTCTCAGCCACATTCACATGCTTGTTTTTATCCAACTGTCTCTCCTGCAACACTGCTATTTGCATTCTACACTTCTTAAAGTAATTCGGTATTCTGTTTTTTTTGTCGATATCTGCAATGTGATTTACATTCCTTGTTAAAACTGACAAGGCAGTCACTCTAATAAAAATATATTACTTTCGCATACTCTGCATGATGATTCTTTAAAATATACGCTTCGAACTTGCAACATACATGTACACACTAATGCTTGGTAGGCTGATCTTGCATTCAAGTTGCCTCCTCTCATCTTTGTTTGAGCCTACTTCACATTTCTCAGTCTTTCCATTTCAGTAAAGACACTAAAAATAAATTTTAAACCACAATTCCATTTTAATTCACAGCAAACATATAAAAACTATGTACTCTTTCCAAAGAGGGCAGTTACTTCTCCATAAAAGTCAGTTGCCCAAATATCTACTCCTACAGGCTTTACCTATTCTAAAAGTCAAAACTGGATATTGTCAGGTTTTCATTTCATCCTCACATATGGGTTCAGATCGGCCGTTACTAAGCTCGTGGTCACCAAAAAGCTCTTGGATACCTCCCCTTACCAACAATGCACCTCTCTGTTACCTCAGATCTCATTTGCCACTTTGCGAAGACATGGTTTAACCATTAGCTCTTGGGTTTTTTCAGGTGACATTTCAATTTTCTCAACTTTTTTCTTAGCTAAGTCTTTCTTCTGTGTAGTTAGAGTAGTTTCTTTCCTCCCCATTTATCTCTTTAGACCTTTGACCCCACAGTAAACTTTTTTATTAGTTTACTTTCCTTCCCCTTTCTCTCCCTTATACCCTAAGCAGCATCTGCGCTACTATCCTTTGTAGCCTTACCCCTCCTTTCCTGAATCTTTTTTTCCCTCTCCATATCTGTATGTGTGTGTGTGTGTGTGTGTGTGTGTGTGTGTGTGTGTGTGTGTGTGTGTGTGTGTGTGTGTGTGTGTGTGTGTGTGTGCGTATGTGTGTGTGTGTGCATGTGTATGTGTGTGTGAGTGTGTGTGAGTGCATGTGTGTGCGTGTGTCTGTATGCATGTGTGTGTGCGCGTGTCTGTGTGTGTGAGTGCGTGTGTGCGTGTGTGTGTGTGAGCATGTGTGTATGTGTGTGAGCATGTGTGTGTGTGTGAGTGCGTGTGTGTGCGTGCGTATGCATGTGTGTGTGTGTGTGTGTGTGTGCATGATGCAAGCTGCTGTGTGTGTGTGCGTGTGTGTGTGTGTGTGTGTGTGTGTGTGTGTGAGTGCGTGTGAGTGCGTGTGAGTGCGTGTGTGTGTGTGTGAGCATGTGTGTATGTGTGTGAGCATGTGTGTGTGTGTGAGTGCGTGTGTGTGTGTGCACATGTGTGTGTGTGTGTGCATTTTCAGGTGACAACACTACTTGTTGCACCACTTTGACAACGCACTGCTTGTGTACAAATGATCAAACTTTAGGTGTGAAGATGGAGTGACAGTATATAAAGAATGTGATTCTGACGTCTGTGAATGGTAACGAGAAAGCAGAACGGGATTTGTTTAATGTTGCCAAGGAGTAGAATCTACAAACGAGATTGGTTGAGTTGTCTCACTGAAGTCATCTTCCTAAGGAATAAGAGAAGACGCAGGTGAAATATTAAAATAAAGGGGAGGTTTGATGAATGTTGGTGAGAGGAAGGGGAACAGGTGAAAGGTTGAGTCCACTGAGAATGGCGGTAACATTGTTAAATGAAGACAGCAACCCAGTTATGGACAAAGAAGGTTTTGAGTTGATCGAGAACAGGATTACTAGAGAACTGAGGAGGAAGGGAGACGGACGAATAAAAATGTTTGTAAATGAAGGGCGCATTGCAGAGAGGAAGTTATCAGCAGTAGGGAAATAGGGGTGGGGAGGGTCATGTAATTAAAAAGGTAAGCAGCACATGTACGATATGTAAGACAGAATACAAATAGTGTTGGAGGTAAGGGGTGGTGAAGGAGAAAACCTAAAACTGCTCTCACCAGTTTCGGAGGAGTCTTCGAATATCTGATAAAGCTCTCACAAGTACCAGTTAATTGAGAAGGGAAAGTGTTGAAAGGAAGAGATAGGAAAGTTAGATTGGGGGAGTGATTATGTGCAGAGGCAAAAAGACCGAGATAATTGTGATATAAAATCAGTGCTGAGCTGGGTGCAATAGAAAAGAATTATAGGGCAAACATGAAACAGAAGGAATGTGAAGAAAATATATAGTGGAAGAGAGTAAGGAATGAAGGCGTACACGAACCAAATGCTACAGAAGCAGGGTCAGGGAAAGCTTAAATGTGTTGTGGTAGTTATGCAGTGAGAAATGCTCTGCACCCCCGTTATTTATAATCACCTCCAGGTTTGCTGCACCTCACAAGTGCAACTCTTAGAGATTGGGGGATGCATGAGTCAGTTCTGTAAGACCAAAGAGCCTTTGCCAAATCATGTTTTGAGATATTAGCTGAATGCAGTTTATTTAGTGTACACCTGACTGCTTATGTTAGCTAGAAATAACACATTTGGAACCACATGTGTAGGAATAACATGTCTGGAACTACATGTATGTACCTGAATGATATACTTGTTTGAAGAGGAGGTTATAACTTTCTGATTCAGTAGCAATTTACTGAAATCAGTGTGTCAAAATGAAGCTGAAGAGTGACATTGACATACTCATACACAACAGGCTATTGCATTTAGTTAATTGTCATTGCGGTACTTCAGAAATGTGAGTTGATCATTAAATGGTCTGTCCACAATATGTGGTATTCTTTGTTCTTCAGCTGTTAACTTGATAACACTGTTTTTTCTGGTCTGTCACCGTAGGCTTGATAATATGATCCACTTCTATGATACGGTTACACCATCATTGACAAAGGGAACCTAACAAATGCCTTATGTCTGGATTTAAGGAATATATTTTTACAATGCATCTTACACAGTTTTACTGGGAAGACTAACTGTTATTGTAGTGATAGCCTAAGTGATGAGATGGATACAGAACTAGCTGCCTGGCCAGAGGCAGATGATGGAATATAGGAATGGAATTTATAGCGAAAAGCATGTGTAGCAGGATGTCACTGACCCTCTTGTTGACACTGGTCCTTTTCAGCATCAGGCATCTCACTGGCAGCAGATAATAAGCTCAGCCTCTTTATTGACAACACCAGAAGTGGAGTAGTGGTCAGTGGTAGTGACATCACCCTTCAGTTTGACAGTCTGCTGCTTGTAGGCTAGGTAGACAGATGGTTGGGTAGGAATTAATTTATAAGAGTTAAAGGTCATGCACTTTATAAAGGTCATGCACTTTGTTTTGAGAAATCAAAAGATAACTTGTGCAAAGAGGACCAACCCAGAGGACTAAAGATGAAAATAGCTGTGCATGGTAATCACTTTAAATCAGTGGTGCACACCATCTGCCCCCCCCCCCCCAGAGATTAACCAAAAATTTAAAAAAATGTGAAAAAATGCTATGCCTTACTCCAGTCACGCAAACTTTCCAGCACATACTTACTTACCTAATTGACTGCAGTTGCTCACACCTCTAATTTTAGCTGCGGAAGTAACTATTCTTTATTGTTTATAACTTGTAATCTGTAAACAGTAGTAACTTTCTGCAAGAGTTTGTAATAAGTCATGTCTGCAAGCCAGTATAAAGTTAAACGCAAAGTTGATATAGAAAACAGGCAATTTCATGACTGCTGTCTTAAGTAAAAATACCAGTCACCTGTACCTATTGTTAACTTGTAACGACTTACTATCCTTTGAGGTGGCCTGCAGATGCATTAAGAACTCGTGTAGTGGCCCTTCCCACAAAAAGGTTGTGCACCACTGCTTTAAATGAATTGATCTGTTAATGTTAGATGCCTGTAAATGTGGCTATTGGAAGCACCTAGAGGCCAAGTCATACAGTGCTGTAAGAGGACAGCAACAAAGACCAATGGAGTGCCGTGGTGCACTGCATTGTAGGGTTCATGCTCTAAAGGTGCAGATGCGATCCCCTTATTACACAACATGTTGGTGAGGTCTCATTGGAATAGTCTGTTAGGTGCTCAATCCAGAGAGGGTCATCGCACTACGTAATTAACGAGATAAATTTTGGGATTATCAGGACGCTAAGTAGAACAGGGGACTTGGAGTATGAGGAGAGGTTCAGATCACTATGCTACAAAATAAAGAAGGAAAAGTGGGCTTTATGAAATGTCTATGTCACATCATTATTGGTGGGTGGAGAACACAGAACTGAGAAGGACGTGAAGGCAGAGATGGGTATTATTGGGGATTAGGGTCTTAGAATGAATTGCTAACAAGAAATGTTAGGTTACAGATTTGAAGGGGGGGGGGCATACAAAGTTTCCTGGTCCAAACTGAAAAATGATTAGGTAGAGGGAACAGTGCCTACATAAAATTATGTCCAACACTTGGTGGCCTTCTTCCATCAGCATTTACATGTATTTATAGAATCAAAGTCTGGCTGCTTTAAAACTGACTTAAGGTTAGGTTGACGTAATTTGAACAGCTAATCTGACTGCAGCACGTCTGCGTTTGTCATTTATGTTCACATTTTCCTTTTTGATGGATAAAATTACTTATTTGAATAATTTTCTTTCTTCTTTTCCAGTATGCTGATAAGTTGGCACAAGTGCTGTTTTGGAATTCCTGGAGATACATTCAGCTGCTGGTTTCACTCCGTACTGTTCACTGTGGGTGGAAAATTAGTGCATTACAAAATGCAGAGCAAAAGTGTGCCAGGCACTACATATTCTGAAAAATCTCAGTATTTCAGAATTGTTAGAGCACTTTTGTGATCATGTTTTTGCAAATGTATTATTGTGTATGTGATTTTAGACAGGAATGATTATGGGAATATTATGTTTAGTGGTTTTTAATGACGAAGATTGCAATGCTTTCGAAATCATCTGTATCTGGACATTATGGTCCTTCTTTATATGTTTACTTACTGCTCTGTAGCAAAAAGGGAAGAACATCTAGCAACAGAAAACACAAAGGCACTGCAGCACAGAAGTGATGTACTACCCTTGATTGGCCCCAACTCCTTATGAAAGGCTGTTATTAGTCCAAAAGCTAAAATGATTGTAAAACCTATGCTGGCCAAATTATATTATACGTCCATGTTCCAATATGTTTGTGCTTATTAGTCAATATAATTCTCAGACTATATGTCTGAAACAGCCAATAAAATATCTCACATAATAAAAGGCATCAGTTCCTTCCTCAGTGGTGTACACGATACTTGAAATCCTTCATTTTCTGTGCATCTTCCTGCCCCCAGTATACTTCAAAGGAATAAAATGGATAGCTGGCCTGGAGAAAGGTGCCTTAGAGGATGAAGGACTGGCTGTGGGACATGGCAGATGGTTCAACAGCTGCAAGAAGGTATCAAAACAAGGCATAAGTTACAGGCCACATTTCAGCCAAAATAGTTTGTTTTCTACCAGGATTATAAACTGTTTGGATGTTAATCACACCAGCTACCTTTATCAGAAGTGGCGAAATTCTTTAATTACGTGGACTTCATAAAGTAATGTCAACTATAACTGAATGACCAAAAAGTAAAATATAATTAATTCTAATCAGTATTTTAATTTTGATTTCTATTCTGTTTATATGAAATAAAATGTAAGACTTATGTTTTTATTGTAGAAAAATGCAGGTATTATTTTTGCTGATACTGTAATGATCAAAAACAGGAATTATTGCAACATATGAATCGTGCTTTTCATGTTCACAGGTAATTCTGCTATATTAACGGAGCCTTTACCTTTACATTCTGCTGCCAGTAGTTTGCTCCACAAATTTAATCATTTGTATAGCAGTGAATTTCCTGTATATTTTGTTTTATAGTGGTCATAACAGAAGGCCCAGTGCATTGGATGTTGTTGGTGTTTTCTTAGGTATTTATTTAAATCTGTAGTAGAGCATAATAGGCCAGAATTGTAAAGTTATGTGTAATCAAGTGGTATGTTATCTAAATCTGTTCATCAGGTTGTACATTGCAGCAAATGGACCGCAGTCACATACCAATGGACGCATTTGCCTAGTGTGTTCCTACACTGCTGTATAAATATACATGTTGCAAGGATTTGTTAACCCTAAGCAAGGTACTGTGAAAAGCTTCCCTGTCTGAAGACTGTTACCATGCTCAGGACTCAATGATATAAGCTAAATTTTCAGCATAGCTGTTATGTAACCACTGCATTCCACACTGGAGAACATGTAGCTGTTGTGTGACTGCTGCATTGCACAATGGAGAGCACAGAAGCAGTTGTATGACCACTGCACAACACATGGTAGATGATGTATAACCAATGCACTGAACACAGGAGAGCACTGTAGCTATTGTATAACCACTGCATAGCACACTGCAGAACATGACAGCTGCTGTATAACCACTGCATTACACACTTGAGAACATGGTAGGCTGTTGTATAACCACTCCATTGCACACTGGAGAAGTAATTAGCTATTGCATAACCACTCCATTGCACACAAGAGAGCATGATAGATGTATAACCACTGCAATGTGCATTGGAGAACATGGTAGCTGTTGTATAACCACTCCATTGCACACAGGAGAGCTAGTTAGCTATTGCATAACCACTCCATTGCACACAAGAGAGCACGATAGATGTTGTATAACCACTGTATTTCTCACTGGAGAACATGGTAGCTGTTGTATAACCACTCCATTGCACACTAGAGAGCTAATTACCTATTGTATAACCACTCCATTGCACATGAGAGAGCATGATAGATGTTGTATAACCACTGCATTGCACACTGGAGAGCTAATTAGCTATTGCATAACCACTCCATTGCACATGAGAGAGCATGATAGATGTATAACCACTGCATTGCACACTGGAGAACATGACAGCTGCTGTATAACCCCTGCATTGCACACCAGATTCACTTGAGGTAAGAGGACCTCTTCAACTACAGACAACAAAGGTGCAGCTGTTGTGTCCTCAAACTGGATACTGTCCAGACTTTGGCTGCATCTTGATATCATGTCCACAAAAATCACAAACACGCAAGGAGACAAAACCCATTCTTGCTGTCTCCTTTGTCTACCTTGAATGGTTTCAGCAAAACACCAAGAGTGTGGACACAGTTCTCACTTGTTAAAGTTCACAGATAAATAACAGAGTTCTGCCTTTTAGTCTTGAGTCAAAAACAACACTTCAGGATGTGCCAAGTACTTGTTTATTCCATAAACAGCGCTGGGAGACTGTCTATTTATTTGCAGTTTGTTTGCCAAGATGGTCCATGGGGCCTGGAGGAGCCCATTTTCAATGAAGTCCTTTAGAGAAAAGCTCCAAAAAATACAAATTACTTAAAAACAAGTTATTAGAATACAACATAGAGAAGTACATGTATTAATACAGAAGTACAGGTATTAAGTGGTGTTAGAAGGTGCATTTAGTAAAAATTCAAAGACAGAATTTATAAAAACAATCAATAGTATTTACAAAATATATTGGTAGCTACAAATGCTAAACAGGTGTTAGCATGTGCATTTAGTAAAAATGCAAAGACAGACCCCCCGGATTCACTAATCTTCTGTGCAGGACTAGTCTAGTCCTGCACGGAAGCGGACATTTAGGAGGAGGATGGCAGCGCACCAAGCATATTAATGAAGGCGCGCTGCCTGACCTCCTAATCCTACATGGAGCATGGACGAGTGCAGGGAGCATGTCTGAGAGCAGAGCTCTCAGAATAAACACGCCCCTGCAAAGTAAAACAGCAGAAACTGAAAATAAATGAGCGAGACCGCTCATAGGTGTCTGCATATCCCCACCAACAGTCCCCCATGTATACAACAGCAACATGACATAAAAATAAAAAGTAACCCCTGTAATTATTTTTAAAACTCCGAGTACAGATAACCGTAGGTGTGCGGGTGTGCCCATCGCTTAGCTACAGTTAAAGCAGCTTAAAAGGCTGAAGAAAATAACAAGGAAGATATATGCAAATGAAGCAGCACAGCAATAGTGTAGTGGTCAGAGCATCTCTCTAATGAGCAGACATTCCCGGTTCAAGTCCCACTGCAGCACATACCATTTTCCATGTGAAATCTGTATACGAACAGTTTACATTTTATTGCTGTATAACCTACTAAATAGCATTTAAATGTGAACTGGAGTACTGCATTAAATGCACATGTGAAGAGTCAGTACCATAATGAATAAGTCAGCAGTAAGCAGGCGTAAGCACAGATGAGCAGTAATAAGCATATGTAAGCACTAGTAAGCATGTGCAAGTGCGTTTGGGCGTGGTGAAGCACCGCCAACACAGATTAAACAAAGGAGAAGCTAACTGCATGTAAGACACTGTGACCGGAAGACAGCAGTGCTTACCTCTGCGCACACCTGCTTACAACCGCTTGAAAGTGCCTTAAGCACACCATATCCAATGGTCGGTGTTCTGCCCAGCAACAAAATAAACAGCCTCCACAAGGCCGGAACCCAGGACCATACACGAAACGATTTGCCACTAAGCCATGCCAGATATGCAGAAATTGTATGTTGCCAGAAACATAACCCCAGCCCAGTCATGCGACAGTGCAGAGAATGTATACCTACAGCTAGATGGGTGTGTTCCTGTAAATATATCATTAACTAAACAAATACAATACATCTATAGATGTAGTCACATGTATATAAATATATATATATAAATATCCAGAGATATATACACACATATATATATATATATACAAATATATGAACAGATATACATGCAAATGCTGACTACACATATATATATGTCAATATCTAGATGTCCACATATACACATCAAGTGACATATGTACACAGATATGTCTTTGTAGGTATATTCCGACATAGTTAGACATGTAAGCAAATATATATACCCACAGAGGTATATATGGCCAGACATCTGTAGATACTAATAGTAGATAAACAGAAACATACATGACCACATGCACCATCAATGGGCCTGAGAGGCCCCAAACAATATACGTCAAGTATGAATTTGCATACCCCCCTGCCCAGCCAAACACGTCCGCCCTGCAATACACTACCAAGCTCATAGCATTGTATGTCTGTCATTGAACTAGGGAATTAAATCAGCCCTCTGTTATGTGTCACCTGTCGACATCACATAACCCTCTCACACACCGACTAGGCGGGCCAAGCAGTACAGGCCCATCCAACCTAGGCCATCCCCAACACATACATGCATAACCCACAGTTCAGCTTCCCCCCACCCACAGCACCCTGGTTACTGGCCCATAGCTACCACACCACCACACATTGCCCCCCCTCGGGACCCATCCCCAATGATGTCCCGACCCAAGTATCCTAGGTGTGGCACACACCAGAGACCATGCACATAGCCAGGGTTTCCTATGTAACCCTGGGTGTAGACGAAGGTTGAATACCCAATGTTTGAGTTGTCCCACATGGGACGAATGTATTCCTGATACTAACAATAGATGTCACGTGTGACTGTGTACACCAACGTATTTAGTTGTAGGTATCGCAAAGCATACATGGCACACAGGGTTGGCCGGTATGCACACGAAACACAGTATCCAGTAATACCAGTCTACATTACAGGACATGTAGCTAAAGATTTAGAGGTATATGTGTTAGTATTAATACCCATAACTAAATGGATATATACCCCCCTCTCTGTAGTACAAATGTATACATACATAGAGTGACATAAAATAAATACCCACATATACACATATACATATATACATATGCAGACACCCATACATCCACATGTCCTTAGATATATATGTACAGCAATATATATGTATATATGCATACAAATACAGATATACATATATATATATATAGCTAGGATATGATACAGCAGTTAGCTCATTCACTCCGGAGCAGCTCAGGAAAAGCTGCCTGCTTAATTCCACTATAGGAACAACAGTGCAGCCTGAGCTCATTTTCAGAAAATCCATTTGTAATACCATACAGAAAACAAATGTTCATAACTCTTTAACTATAAGAGCTAAACTAAAAATGTAAATGTGAAAGTTGTTCAGACACAACTTTCCAACAGTGTAAATGTTGATAGTGCATATCAAAGTCATTATTAAATATCTGGCAAGGAAGGCTGATAATGTGCACATTTTTTTACCTTTTTGGAAAAGCAAAGCACAATATCATAGTCAATGCACCATGCAGATCTATACAATTTGAATTTAATGTGTTAATATGAATGTCAGCTTTAAAATGATACCTTAACCATTACTGTGGGATGCTCCTTTCTTGAGATATTCACAGAAATATGATTAATATATTGTTTCTCATAATTGATAAATAAACAAAGCATAATACCTCATCACTTATAACAGACAGAGCCTACATATCAGTGTAGAAGTTGTGCGTCTGAATGTCAGCTTCAAAATGATGCATCATTTGTGTGATCACTATGCTCCCTTGCAAAGATATGGGCATAATAATGAGAAGTATTGTAAATGTATAATTTTCATAATTGTACAAGACTAAACAAACTGTGATATCTGTACATGTGTACAGTGCACAGACATAGTTCTTTTTCCATGTTGTAAGGAGTAACAGTGTCTTCAAAATGAGGTATTACTTGGCACATTTAGATGCTCCCTTGCAAAGTTATCTACCAAAATATGAAAAAAAAATCATAATTTCCATAACCCAAGTCCGAAACAAACTTTGATATCTGCACATGTGTGCGACATACAGACACAATTCATTTACCATGGTGGAACTACCAATACTGTCTTCAAAATGAGGTATTACTTGGCACATTGACATGCTCCCTTGCAAAGTTATTTACCAAAATATGAAAAAAAATAATACTTTCCATAACCTAATTCCAAACAAACTTTGATATCTGCACGTGTCCAACATACAGGCACAATTCTTTTACCATGTTAGAACCAGCAATACTGTCTTCAAAATGAGGTATTACTTGGCACATTAAGATGCTACCTTACAAACTTATCTACCAAAATATGAAAAAAAATGAATAATTTCCATAACCTAACTCCGAAACAAACTTTGATATCTGCACATGTGTGCAACATACAGACACAATTTGTTTGCCATGGTGGAACTACCAATACTGTCTTCAAAATGAGGTATTACTTGGCACACTGACATGCTCCCTTGCAAAGTTATTCACCAAAATATGAAAAAATCATAAATTTCCATAACCTAAGTCCTAACAAAACTGATATATGTACCTGTGTACAGCATTCAGAAGCAGTTGTTTTACCATGTAGACACATGATTGTAAATATGCACATTCTTGGTGTAGCCAACATACTGCCAAATGGGTACATGTAAAGAGAAAAAGCAAGGTAAGGACCACCACTCCACTAATGAACCCAGAACAGGCATGGGACAGTGGCAGGCAAGGCCATCTCATCGGTCTGATAGCTGTGCTGGCTACCCACTCAGACAGCCGATAGCACTGCAGTCTCAACCTCCTTCAGTGTCAGCAGTCTGCCTTAACTATGCCTTTTCTCTTTACATGTGTCTATACAGATATTGATTCCTTAGGTCCATTGCTGAATTAGTAAACCCTTCCTATCATCTAACTTTACACATGCCTGATAAAAGCAGACTAAAAAAATGAAGTATTGCAGGATGGTCACTGACATATTACATTGTACGTGGTAGCACTCTCCTAAAACAGTTGTTCTTTCTCAGCATCCTCACCAGCTCCTTACCACAGTTATTTGCCAAACTCAGAGAAATATATTTTAAACAACACATTTCATATTAGTGTTTTACTTACTATACTGGTCCTACTTGGTAATGGGTGTTTTCCATTCTGGTAATGGGTGTTTTCCATTCTTCTCACAATATTACCAATCCTGCATAGCTCTCCTCACGCCATTGTGGAGGTCAGTCAAGAACAATGCAATACCCTCCTCTGTTAGGCGAATGCCATCCTTTCTGAACAAGTGAACATCTTCTGCAGTGATGCTGTCATGACAGACTGTAGATCCACCGATCCTGTGCAACAAGCCATGCATAAATCCATTCTGTAAATATCGGGCCTTGTGCGGTGCCTGATGTTCATCGTGCATACAGCTGCAGTAATCACAGATGGGTTTTCTGCCGTCAGGCGGTCCCTAGATCGGCCGAATTCCAAAGTCTTGGTCCGGCGTCGGTTGTCGTCGCTTTCTCTTCTGACGTCAGTGAGGCCAGAGTATATAAGACACAGCCGACGCCATGTTCTTCAGTCTTTTTTGCCGTGCAGTGCCCGAAGCAGAAGCAGTTCGCAAGTGCCGGTCGGCCAGCTCCTGAATTACGAATATTTTGGAAACCGAAGTCTTCATTAAAGCTAAGTACCCCGTTGGGGAAACTTTTCTTGCCTCAGACCGATGTCAGAAAAAGTTAATAATTGTATTTCTTGTGGGAAGCAAATACCGCATAAGGATTTCCATTCCCTCTGCATACCTTGTTTGGGCCCAGACCATGACGTCTTGGGCTGTCGCTTTTGCGCTACCTTAAATAAACGCACTATTAAGCGTCGGACGGAGTTCGCCCAGCACTACTTTGGTAAAGCTTTTGATTATAAAATGTCGTCGGACACTCCGACTACCGTTTTGTCCAAAAAACGCAAGGAAAAGGACCGACACGCGAGGCCCGCGGTCCCCGCCAAAACAGGCTACACGTGGTCCGGTTCTCAGCGAGATGCCTTTGCAGTCCCTGACTACCGACGACACTCCTTTGGCGGTGTCCTCTGTACCCGAGACCGCTGGGACCTCGGCCCTTTCCCAGACTACAACCGAAGCCTTTGCTAATGTTGAGCCTACTAATGTGGACAGGTCCACCTCCACCCATGGTGTATTTAGGCCCTCATCTTCTTTTTCAATTAAGGCCTTTACTAAATCCAAAGCAGCCAGGCATCCCACGAGGCCTGTTGCACAGGGCCCATCTCCAGGTCCCATGCCTAAAAAACAGATGCTTAAAATGGCTGAGGATTTAATTACTCTTATCAGAGGTTCTCAACCCCCTCCAGACAAGAGACCCAGAGTGGAGGAAGATTCTCCCTCTTCTGATCAGGGATCCATTTTATCAGAACATTCTGATGCAGAGGAACACTCTTACTCTCCTTTTGAGGATTCGGATGCAGAACAGTCCATTCCTTCTGTATCCCCTCCTGAGGATTTTTCCTTTGGGGAAACCTTGCACACCTTGAGGAACACTTCCATTGGGAAGGCCAAGACTTTTCAGATTCCAAGAAAAGACTTAGGGAATTTCTTTTGTTACCTCAACACAGACCTCTGGCTATACCCCTGTTTTGGACATACTGGATGATGTCTATTCGGAGGCTTGCCTTAACCCGGATTCTCTGCCTCCTGCACCAGTCAAACCTGATAGGTATTACAGAGTACCCAGCTCTCACCAATTTCTCTTCAAAAGCCATAATGCTGACCCTGAAACCATTTCACAAGGCCCCAAGGGATTGAAGGCCTCCACTGCCAAGAATCCACTTCCTGCAGAAAGGGAATCAAGATCTTTAGAAAGGTGGGGTAAAAAGGTATATACCTCGGCCACCCTAGCCATGAGGGCCTTAAATTGTCAGTTTCATAAGCTTAAATATCAACAGTTCCTGTTATCACAATTAAGGAACAAAATGTCTCAACCTGAACAACCAGATTTATAGGAGTTACAGGATATGATGCATAGTGCAGAGCAAGTGGGTAAACACACTTTATAATGTGGTTATGATGCCCTAGAGGCTTCAAGTAGAGCGGCTGCTACGGGATCAGTCATTCGCAGACATGCTTGGCTTAGAGAACAAAACTTGCCTGATCATGTGAAAGCTAAACTTCTAGATGCTCCTTTACAAAAGGATGTGCTGTTTGGTACTAATGCTGAGGAGATATTACAGAAAATGGAAGAAAAAGCCAAATCCATGCAAACTGTCAAAACCTTTTTCAGGTCCAACCACCACGTTTTAGCAGAAATTGGCCTTCAAAGAACTGGTCCTTTCCAGCCACTGACAAGCCCCAAAGAGGTAGATACAGGCACAAGGGGCAGAGGGCAATCACAAGGATCATATAGAGGACGACAATGGCAAACTCCAGCACCAAGAGGTGGCGAGGACAGTGCACAACAATACAGGAAGCAAACCCAATGACTCCCTCATTTCCATGCCAAGCACGTCTCAGCTGGCAGCACCTTTGGGAGGAAAGCTAGCATTATTTGCAAACAATTGGCATATTGTCACAACAGACAAATGGATCCTGGACATTATAAACAGAGGCTACAAATTTCATTTCCACACTCTTCCAAAAATGAGAGGCATGCCAAACCTGCCACAGAATCAAAGGGCAGAGGCACATCTACAAATTTCAAAACTCTTAAACATGAGTGCTATTCAAGAGGTACCTTCTCATGAACAAGGTCAAGGTTTTTATTCAAGGCTTTTTCTGGTACCAAGGAAAGGAACCGACTGGAGACCCATTTTGGACTTATCCATCCTAAACACATTTCTACTCGTACTAAAATTCAAGATGCTCACATTGCAGCAACTTCTTCCCATGCTGGGCAAGGAGTTTTGGCTGGTAACATTGGACCTCAAGGAGGCATACCTGCATGTCCCAATCAGACAAAACTGCAGAAGATACCTCGGATTTCTTGCAGGTTCAATCCACTATCAATTCTCTGCATTGCCCTTTGACCTATCTACTGCGCCCAGAGTATTCACAAAGTGCCTGGCATCAGTGATTGCCTACTGCAGACTTCAAGGGATACAAATTTACCCTTATTTGGATGACTGCTTGATCCAAGCGGACAGCAAGCACATACTTCTGGAACATCTGACATTTGTGACATGGCTATTGCATGCCCTGGGATACACAATCAACAAAGAGAAATCAAGGCTAACACCATCTCAGAAAATAATCTTCCTGGGTGCCAACTTGGACACAAACACCCAGATGGCCTATCTTATGCCAGAAAAACAAGGGCAACTATCTCAGTACTTCAAAATACTAGCAAAAAGTACCAGGCTTACTGCAAGGAAAATCCTGCAGGCTCTGGGATTCATGGCATCTTGCATTCTTTTAATCCCATGTGCAAAGCTGCATATGAGGAAATTTCAATGGTACCTAAAAAACCTATGGTCTCACCACAGTCACAGTTTGGAAACAATACTACCAATAATCCCATGTTTGCAAAAGGAATTTCTATGGTGGGCCCGAGCATGTCAAGCAAACACAGGCCTCCCATTCTGCAAGCCTCAAGCAGAGCAAGTTATCACAACAGATGCCTCAGATTACGCTTGGGGGGCGCACATGACGGACAGGTGCATCCAGGGCAAATGGTCCCAAAAAGAAAAGCACCTCCACATCAATCAAAAAGAAATGCTAGCAGTAATAAATGCAATTACAGCTTTCAAGGACCTCCTGCATCCACGACAATTATTGATAAGAACAGACAACACCACAGTAATGTGGTACATAAACAAACAAGGAGGAACACATTCATACCCCTTGTGCAGACTAGCCATGACCCTTTGGAACTTGGCTCTGGAATGGCAAATCGAACTTCAAGCACAGTACCTGCCAGGATTGGAAAACACACTGGCAGACAAATTAAGCAGAAATATGACAGATCCACACGAATGGAAGTTACATCCGCAGGTGTTTGCAGAAATAACCCAAGTGTGGGGGAGGCCAGACATAGATCTTTTTGCCTCCCACAGGAATCATCAATTGGAAAAGTTTTGTTCGAGGACCTTTCATCCAAAGGCCTGGAGAGTGGACGCCCTTTCATTCAGTTGGACAGCATGGACAGTTTACGCATTCCCACCTCTGCCTCTTCTGCCCAAGGTACTTTTGAAAGCAAGAGCAGACAGACCGAAGATGATACTGATTGCTCCAGATTGGCCAAGGCAACACTGGTACCCATTGCTGAGGAGCCTAACACATACTCCTCCCTGGTCCCTGCCTCTAATGCCCCTTCTACTGACTCAGCACAGTTACAAAACTCTCCACAGTCAGCTGAAAACACTCAATCTCACTGCATGGAAAATTCCTTAACACCACAACAGACCCTACTCTCCAAGGAGGTGCAGGATGTCATTTTGGAGGCCAGAAGACCATCAACTAGAAAAGCTTATTCCACAAAATGGAAGCGTTTTTGTTCTTGGAATGCGAAAAAAGGCCAGGACCCTAGAAAACTGAACTTGCCTCAGGTATTACAATATCTAGCTGAGCTGCTGAACAGTGGACTTTCATTTTCTTCCATAAAAATCCATGCCTCAGCTATTTCTGCAGAATACAACACGGATCCTCCTTTATTTTCTCACCCACTTTTACGACAGTTCCTCAGAGGGGCTAAGAATATTAGACCACCAAGGAAACAACCAATACCAGCCTGGGATCTTAATTACATACTAGAAAAATTAACATTGCCCCCTTTTGAACCAGCTGCCTCAACAGATTTGCAATATTTGTCCTGGAAAACTGCCTTCCTTCTAGCTATCACTTCAGGTCGTAGAGTTTCGGAATTACAGGCCCTCATGGCGGTGCAGCCCTTTCTCATTTTCCATCAGGACAGGGTCTCCCTTCATACCAACCCATCATTTATGCCTAAAGTGGTATCTAGGGTAGCTTTAAATCAAGCCATACACCTTCCTACCTTTTACCCCAATCCTCAAAACAAAGGGGAAAGGCTGCTACATTCCTTAGATATCCATAGGCAGCTACGTTACTATTTGGACAGAACAAAGTCCTTCAGGAAATCAGAACAACTCTTTGTGTCCTATGCTGTAGGGGCTCAAGGGAAGCCAGTTTCCAAGCAGACTATTTCAAAGTGGATAGGCCACTGCATACGGTTTTGTTATTCCTATCATGGGAAATCTGTTCCTACAGGTATCAGATCACACTCCACCAGGGCCACAGCTACCTCTACAGCCTTCCTCAGAGGAGTTCCTACCAAAGATATTCTGGAGGCAGCCACTTGGAGTTCTGTACATACCTTCACAAAACACTACCACCTGCCCTTATATTCCAGAACAAGAGCAGGCTTTGCCACTGCTGTTTTGCAGGGCATTCTGGCTCAACCCAGTTCCTCCTAGCACCTACCACCCTGTGCGTAGCTTTGGGATTCTACCCATCTGTGATTACTGCAGCTGTATGCACGATGAACATAGTACAGTTTTGTACATACCATAAATGTAGATGTTCGAGTGCTAATACAGCTGCAGTACAGGTTTCCCTCCCTCCTTCCCCACTTGGTAAAGGCATGGGGCCTAACAACCTCTTCATACAGCCTGACTGGGTTATCCTTCTAAGGTTTATTTGCTTGCAACCACTGTTTTTGGATTATATTGCATTACATGTATACGCATATAAGCATAATTTATGTATTGCCTTCTTTTGGGGGGCACCTGACATCTGGGGCAAGAAAGACTGAAGAACATGGCGTCGGCTGTGTCTTATATACTCTGGCCTCACTGACGTCAGAAGCGAAAGCGACGACAACCGACGCCGGACCAAGACTTTGGAATTTGGCCGAGCGAGGGACCGCCTGACGGCAGAAAACCCATCTGTGATTACTGCAGCTGTATTAGCACTCGAACATCTACATTTATGGTAGGTACAAAACTGTACTTTGTCTGTTTTCCATATCTGTCGAGGAATTATGTCAGACCACACAAAATGACAACACGGCCACCACGACTGCAGGTGTTCAAAAATTGCTCTGATTTGAAACCGCAGCCTTCTGAGTGGTTGACTGATGGCATTCCCTCCAATGTGCAGCACAAGGATGTCGGGCTCAGGGTACATGGA
Organism: Protopterus annectens; assembly: GCF_019279795.1. Lineage (NCBI taxonomy): Eukaryota > Metazoa > Chordata > Ceratodontiformes > Protopteridae > Protopterus > Protopterus annectens. The sequence continues at coordinate 1,490,885,994 of NC_056745.1, read as the reverse complement.
ACACTTCTCTTCCAACAACTGCAGTACTCCGCTCCAATGCATACCACTTCTTGCAATCCAGTATACCTTTAAACTAGATGTGGGGAAGCTCACGTTGTAATGATTTTCAGTTATGGAGGCAGGACTGGCAGCGCAGTGAATGTAGGAATGGCCACATACCCACACTGTCATTTGTTGTTCTCCTGGTCATGAAGCCATGTCAGTGTCAGAAGGTGGACAAACCTGCACAGGAAAGAAAATGCAAATTACTACTGATGTTTGACAGATGTATTGGAAGACTATATATATATATATATATATATCAATCATATGCATTACCTGGTTAGCCCATCCAAATCTTCCATCCTAGCCCCAGGGGCAGTATTCTTTGCATTAGGTACATAAGTGGTGATGACGTTGCAGAGGTACAAACCTACTCCACAGACACACACAGGTTTTGCTTTAGCATGTTCTAATACATGTCAGTGTGGAGTGCAGAGGCATTCAGTCAAAATAGTACAACACCTGGATGTTACTGAGCCCCTCCTCCTACCACCCATGACTAACAAAGCATGGAAACATGCCCAGCTACTGAGTATAAGCAGAAGTACAGTAATACAAGCAGAAATGTCAAACCTATCTGGGTCATCCATGTAAGAATTGTCACAAAAGTAATAATTCCAGTTAGCGTATCTGACTATCACTCTGGATACAGTAAGACCCATCAATGCATAAACAAAAAAATATAATAACCATCACTGAAACCTGAGCTATAGATAACCTATACTTGTTACACCACATCTATATTACGATCTTTAGCAGTCTGACCATATATGCACAAGCACTTCCCTGGTACACAAATTAATTATTTCCTGTACCACCATCTTCATTACTACATGTTATACACATGTCCCTAAATGAAACATTCACCCAAATGACCCCTTCAGCAAAATGTTCAGACACGCACAATCACCAAAATTATATATATGCGTGTGACCAATGTATATATGTGCAAGTACATTATGTACATACATATATATCGCTATACACACACACACATATTTATATATATATATATATATATATATATTATACATAAAAAAAATGTATATATACAGCCAGAAAAAAAATCAGGGGTTTAGGAGGGTAGGCAATTGATGAAGAATGAGGGGGGGTTGCTTGTAATGACTCCAAGCAGAGAAAAAAACACAACCTGGCTTGTGCATTCATCAAAGTGATAACGACTTGTACTTATGTGAATAACAGTGACAGCAGCTGAGACTTTTCTCAGAAAAGTGATAATGACTAACTGCTACATTGTAACTGCACATATTGGTAATGTGATAATGACTAACTGCTACACTGTAACTGCACGTATTGCTAATGTGATAATGACCTTCCTTTCATTACTGCAAAGGTATGCATGCTGAGACACAGGTGATAACTGCTGCACATAACCTGTTGAGTAGGCATCCATTATATTACATTGTGCAGCTGTTATGTAACACAGACTCAGTAACATCAGTAAGGAGAAGACCTGAATCATTTAGTCAAACAGTATAACACTTGGATATTACTGAGCCCTTCCTCCCACCGAAATATGATGCTGAAATGATGCAAGATAAAGATGAAGAATAAAACATATTTGAGTTCAAATGTAATTAGGCGTTTTTACACAAAACACTGGTAACAAAAGGAATTAGAAATAACATATACTGAAATGCAAATAACATGTAAAACAAATTATTAATACAATAGTAGATCAATCCTTTATGTTTATCCCACACCACTGAATGCCATGGCAAAAAAAAAAAAAAAGAATTTGGTGCCCATCTGAAGCTGAACAATGACAAGAACTCTTGGAGCCAATGTGGTAACCCAGGAAAATCCACCACTCCTAAGCCTGTACTACCAAACAACCATGAAAATATCCCCACCCAATTCAACAAATCCTTTACCGAAACAGTCCAAGCCCTAGCCAACACCCAAAATACTACTAGCAGCCCCTTACCTACAGAGACTCCAACCCACACCAGTATAATAAACAACTCCTCCAGTTTCTCCCTGGAACCAGTCCCTACTAAAACTATTGCTAGACTTCTCAACAAGCTGAAACCAACCACTCTGGTGGCTGGCAATCTACCTGCAGACTGTCCGTTCTCATAAATAGGTCAATATCAGAATGTAAAGTACCTCACACCTGGAAAATATCACATATTATACCACTGCACAAAGGGGGTAAGTCCCTTGAACTTACTATTGCCCTGTTGCAATCCTATCACCTTTATCAAAATTATTAGAAAGGGTAGTTCATTCCCAGCTAATGCACCTCCTAAAAAATAGTCTGCTATCCATACCCCAGCATGGCTTCAGACCTTCCCATAGCACTACCACAGCGCTACTCTCCTTCACCAACATTGTCAGTCATATAGAAACAATGGTCTATTTGTATCCTCAATATTCCTAGAGTTATCAAAAGCCTTCGACATGGTGAACCACAGTATGCTACCCAACTCAAAAAAAAAAGAAAGGTTATATCCTTTATACTTATATTAATATTGGCTTACTGTCCAAAATATATATTCACTGTTCTCTTGTGTGATACTGTTTTTGTACTTATGTTTGTGCTTGGAGCCATCTGCACTCAATTGTATTCCTTATATGTATCCTGTATGTATATTATTATTATGTTTCCTTAGATGCTGCTATTATTCTCTAAGTTGGACTTTCCTGGTTAACAAATGTAAAATAAATTAAAGAAATAAATAAATAATTGCAGTAAGCCAATCTGTAAGGGAGCAAGGCACGAACAATGACCAAGAGATCAGCTTGAGGTAGATTCTTGGTATGTTTCACATATGGAAAGAGGAAGACTTTCACTGCAGCTAACAGCTGATCCAAAAATGTTAAACACAAGTCTGCAATAACATCAAGAGTGCATACTTTAATAACAAATTCAAGCCTGTTACCATAGTACATAATACAAATGGGCGGAAGTGCAGCAGAAGAATCTGTCAAGGCTGCACGAACTACCAAGGTCTCAATGTTGTTGGTGGTTAATTTTAACTGACGTGGACCATTAAAGCACCTAGCTGAAATTCCTCCCAAGCACTGTCTAGTTAAGTGATTTGGTCAAAGTCAAAAGTAAGCAAATGCAGGGCAAAGAATCAAACCTTGTACGACATGAGCTACAGCTTATAGCATTATCCCTCTGCACTAACTGCCACTATCTGAAGCTGTACACCCAAACTATACAAGTAATTCAGTTCCATAACATAGTGTTTGATTACCTTCTTTCAACAATACAAAAGGTTCTACACCCACCCCTCAAATGAAGCATGCAACTGAGGATCTATAGTAAAACCCTCCCTCCATTATACTGTGCTAAATGGCCCTGATGCAAAATCCAAAGAAACACTGATGCCAGCTCATGAATGGTAAACTCCCTGAAACAGATGTGATGCCATTGTATTATTTTACATTGTAGCTGGTCAATCAGTGTATTCTTTAGTGATTTGAGAGTGCTTATTCCTGCTTTGATATCTCCTGGACCACTCCAAGAGCCTGACTGCTTTAGGTCATATGCTACTATTTGTTTTAATATCTAATTTTAATAACTAGACACCCCTTTAAAAGGACATGTAGATGCTGTTACTGGTGGCAGCCCATTACCATATTATTGTTTTAGGGAAGGGGCACAGCTGGAAATCTGTGGTAGGCTTTTCCAGAAGTGTTTGGATGTGTGAGATTTAATTTATTTAAGTTTGAGTGTATCACAGGTCTTAAACTGGGATACATCACTCTGAAGTGTGTAATAAAGAGTTACATTAGGGGTGGGCAGAAGTATACAGTCTAGTCCCAGGTTATAGATTCCTATTGTGTTCTTAGGGTAAATTGTGAAATATTGCTCCTGTTTAGGTGACAATGTCACACTGGAGTCAGTGGTGAGGATTGAAGTTCTTTAGTTACTGACCCAGGATAGTAGAAGATGTAAGAAAATAAAGTGCTCAAACTAAAACTTCTCCAAATAGTAAAAAAAGCACTTTGGAATAGACACCAAACTGTAAAGTTTAAGATTATACGTCAAGTAGCATAAAAGCTAAATACAGAAGTTAGCAATATAAACGTAAGGTAACTACAGAAGTGGGTCCCAGTAGACTTTCGTCAAGGGACTTCAGGGGCAACTGTTAGATCAGGGTTTTTCATTGTACAGTAGTTATTAGACATTAGACAGGCTAAAGAATAAAATACGCCTAGAAATGGTGTTTCATATATACATACATTTTAGGAAAGCAGAAACAAAGAATCTTTCACTGAATGTTGACCTTGCTGAAAAAACAAGATTTAGCCGGAGGATCAAGGCTAGCGGTGTGGTTAATTACTGAAAAAGAGAATATAATTTGCTGTGTTCAGGATAGCAAGGCAGTTAAGGTTAGTAAGTTCGTTCAACCTGTTACTTCAGAAAAGATGTTTAACACTTGAGCATGAGTATTGAAAACAAGTCATCTAGAGACTATGTCAGTTTACTTTGCTCAGGACAGTTAGAATGATGTACAGCAACTTGAATTGTTTATCAGAACTGTTAATGGAGACAGTATTCGGATATTGTGAACATCTAATAAAACCTTATTAAATAAACTACAGTATTTGGAGAATTCATGCTAGACAGTGCACAAGACTTGGTTTATAAGGGAGAGACTGACACCTATTAAAGCATGAGCTTGGGTAGTTAAGACTTTTGTTTCTCAGTCTTATGGCATACAGTGTTTCTAGCTAATTACAGTATTTTCAAATCTTATAGGTGGTAAGCAGGACCTGGAGAAGGCCTTTCCACTTTGGACTCAAACAGTTCTTTTTCTGGAAAGTTTTAAGATAAACCCAATCACCGGGCCCCAGTTGGTGACAGAGCTGGTCGGGAGGTTGAAGAAGAGCTTCTTCTATAGTTCTGTGGTACTGCTGCAAGAAATGAATATGTTTTGTGCAGTAAGACAATATAACATCATCCATTAATATTGATTCGTCATTTGACACAGGGGGAATAGCTGGAAGGGCCATGGGTCTCCCCATTAATATTTCATAGGGGCTCAATCTTCTTTTAGTATTTAATGTACATCATACTCATTAATGTTAAGGGGAGGACCACTGGCCAGTTAAGATTTGTTTTAGCACAAATCTTTGAAATATTATTTTTAAGGGTCCTGTTGATCCTCCCTACTAATCCAGATGACTGTGGACAATAGGACAGTGATGACTCAACTTAGTATTAAAAATGTTGCATAGCTCTGTGGTCAGGGAATTATTAAAATGTGTTCCCTGATCACTATTGATAGTACAAGGTATACCAGATATAGGAATAAATTCAAAAAGTTTAACTGTCACAGAATTTTGTGACATGGGTAAGTGTTCACCCATGCAGAAAGCATGCATACCACCACCAATATAAATTGTTAATTACAGACCTTTGACATCTGGACAAAGTCCAGCTGCACATTAACAAAAGGACCCCAAGGTGGTGGTAAGCAAGCAGCTTTAACATTCAAATTTTTGCTAACATTGTATGTTAGGCTGTACGATTATTAACATACTGAAGCATCAAAGAGAAAATATGTGGGACATACCAACTCTGGCTAATTTGATTGTAAATAATGCTGTCTTACCTACATGGAAAGGTAAATGATATGCCCTTAACAGGTCAGGTAGCAAAGAGGCAGGCGCCACCAGTCGGCCATCTTGATGTTGCCATAACACATGATCAGATTTATGGCATCTGTCTTTAAGCCATCTCTGAACTTCTCCATGTGATGCTTCAGCTCTGAAAGTTGATACTTTTTTAAAATCAAGATGTTAGTCAAGATGTTAACCTCACTAACAGACAACAATGTACTAAATGACAGAATTTTTACTCCCCTTTCCTAAACACCACCACTGCTGTTCCTCAAGACTCCATTTTAGGCCCACTTCTGTTTAGCATATTTATCAATAACTTCCACATCATACTCTTTCAAGGCTCAATCATCCAGTATGCAGATGACTCCACTATCATCTGCATTGCAAACAACTCCTCAGAACTACATCAACTCACCCAAAATTCCCTCGCCTCCACTGAAGTTTGGATGTCTAATAATCATCTTGCCCTGAACTCCAACAAAACCAAACTAGTAATCTTTGCCCCCAAAACGTCCACACCCCTACAAAAAGAGGACTTTACCATTCAATCCCTAAATGGTACCACCATTGACATTGTACCTAGCACAAAACTGCTAGGTGTCATCATAGATGAAAACCTCACATTTGACATGCACATCCAGTCCAATGTCAAAAAGACACATCAAAGGTTTGGCACACTCTACTGACACAAACATCTACTCAGTGCATCAGCCCAACTTGCCCTTGCCTTTTCTTTTCTATTACCCTCCTCCGTTATGTTTGTGTACTCCAGTATGATTTTAGGGTCTGTTTAATGCTGTTCAGTGTCCTTTGTTTTTAATTATTAAATGTGTTCAACCTGACCTTTTATTTGATGATGCACCACTTTGTTGTAGTCAGTTGCTGTGAGGAGACTTTTCACAGCCACTCACCAAGATTTTTTGTTTGCGCTTGATGAATGTTCTGTGCTCTGAAGATTGGATCGCTAACCATCCTCCTCAAGAAGCAATCGCTGAATTTGATTGCAGCGCGCTCAGAATAAAATAATTTTCAGATTGTGTGCCTTTCATTTATGGTTGACATAGACAGCAGGATGGTGGCCATGGAAGTCGGAATCCGCTAAGGAGTGTGTAACAACTCACCTGCCGAATCAACTAGCCCTGGAAATCAATGGTGCTGGAGTGCTGGGCCCATATCCAGCCAGCGCTGGGAGCTGAGGGTGCTACGCGGCGATGAGTAGGAGGGCCGCCGTGGTGGCACTGAAGCCCAGGGCGAGGGCCCAGGTGGAGCCGCCATGAGTGCAGATCTTGGTGGTAGTAGCAAATATTCAAACAAAAGTATTATATGGTGCTCCCCTCCTCACCAACATTCAGTCCTCTCTAATGTTCAAACTAGACTCGTGCTACAACAAAATTGCTAAGTTTGTAACTAATGCCTCCTACTCATGACCCCACTGCTTATCATTATGCAACCTAAAATGGCTTGAACTCCCCAACTCTCTCACCTTTATCCAACTAACTACAGCTCACACACGCATTCATAATCCATCCATGTGCCCTGTTGTATCTTCTATACTTACTTTATACCATCCTAACAGACCACTCTGATCCAACAACCAACTGCTTGTAAATGTGGAAAAACCCAAACTTTCGGCTGGCCAGATGTTTTACTCCTTTACCATCACAAAACTTTGGAAGTCCCCTTCCCCATCACTTAGCTCCACCTGCTCAGTAATCCTTTTCAAGACATCTCTGAAACACCTGTCCTCATCTTGGCTGTGCACATGCGCTAACAGCACATTTCATATAACCTAACTTCAACCATCACAACTATTCTCACCCCCTCTCTGCTACTCTGGCATCCTCCTTTCATATCCACCTGTCTTTTTACTTACTCAGCCTCTCCATCCTGTCCATGTCCCTCTTCTACTGACCCTCATTGTCCTACCATTGATCCCTCCTGTCTACTTTCTTCTCTTCCTAACCCTTATAGACCTACCATTGAACCAGGTGAGATTCAGGTACTCTCGCAGCCTACCTTAATATCAGGACTCATAGAGCCTATCACTCAGCTATTACACCTCCTAAACGTGTGAAAAGTTTAAGTACCTAGTCTCTAATTAATTCCTATATCTGCTTTGCACCCACTGCATGAAGTGTCCTATATAAATTTTGCTAGCTGAAAACTGCTCATATGGAATGTTCTCATGTTGATACTCTGTATTGCTTGTATGTACTGTTTTTTTTCACCAGTTGTATAAGCTGCCAATAATATGTACTAAATGTCTTTATCAATGTAAATTCTGTATTGTATGTGAAATGTCTTTATATGTGGAGTTTTTCTCCCCGGGACTCCACTGAAAATGGGCACTTCTGGCACAGCTGGACCATCCCAGTAAACAAATGCAAATAAATAAATAAATAAATAAATAAATAAATAAATAAAACCAAGGGGTTGGGAGGGTGGCCTAATGGTTAAGGTGTTTGCCTTACAAACACAAGGCGCAGGGTTTGAGTCTCACAAGGGATAATTGGCTAGGCTTGAAATGGCTCGCAAGGGCAGTTAGCTTAGTACTAATCTATGAACCTATATACTGTTGTCCCTTATAAGTAAAGGCAAACAGAAACTGACTTTCATGGTGGAGAGGTACACAAAAGAATGCTGAACACAGATCTATCACAGAAAAATATTTTGCTGTAGGTGGTATGCAACTCAGTATTGTTGCTGGATTTGGAACCATGTTTGCACCCTTCAAATCTTGCACAAACTTATAAGTATCCTTTTCTGGCTTATTTACAGGGAGAATAGGTGTATTACAAGGGCTTTTAGCTGGCACTGTTATTCCTCGTTTTATCAAGAACCGAGTTACAGGTTTGATTCCCTGCTGTGCTTCTGGTTTCAGTGGATGCTGTGGAACTCTAGGCAGAGGTTTAGATGGATCCAATTTTATTTTTCTGGTTCTGCAGATTTTAATATACCTACTTCATTAGCATGTTTATCCCGTAAATTAGCAGGTACCTGCTGCAGCATTTTTTTCAGATGTCTGTATGCCTCCAACAGGCAGTTCCTCAGCTTCTACTAAGGCTGTTCATATTTCCCCCTCTGATTCTGTTGGAACATCCATATACACCCCTTCTGATGTACAGTAAATAGTGTAACCCAGTTTGCATAACAGGTTTCTCCCTACCAAATTTACCGGTGTAGTAGTACTCAAAAGGAAAAAATGCCTTTCTTCAGTTGGTCCTAAAGAAATAGGTATAGGTTCTGAAGTAGGATACGTAACTGCATTTGTTACTTCAACTGCCTTTACTTTATGCTTTGATACTGGTATCTGACTGAGGTAACTTTTAATACAGACTTAGTGGCTCCAGTGTCCACCAGGAAAGGAATTTTCTTTGAATTTATTTTTACCTTAACATAGGGTCCTTTTTGATCTACTGACAGCAGAGGATTAAGATTTATTTGTGTTTTATTATTTTGACATAGTCAGTATGGTGATTCCTGACTACTTCCAATTTGAGGAGGTGGTGGAGGAAATGCAGCATTATTATAATTTGGCTGCCATTCAGTCCAGGTATCTTGGACTGTGCATTTGCTTGTGTGGGCATTCTCCTCTCCAGTGTCCTGCTTCACCATAGTTGAAGCAAGATCCATCAGATGAGGCAGGAGAGGAGGTTGTCCTTTTGTCTGTTAGTGCATTTCCTGTGAGAGTAAAATATGTTATTCTAGCCTTTTCAAGTAACTGTTTTCTTATTTCATCTGAAGTGACTACCCAAAGCAGCTGGTTTGAATCTGTCAAAGTATGATTATAACATTTTATTATAGTTTTTAATTCCTCCTTAATCCTTAAAGGATCCTTTAAGGATCTTCTCTAATATTTGTAAAACTTTTGGAGATCGTATGCAAATCAGCAGGGGGTCCAAGGGCAATGAACAAGCTCTCTATTATTAGCCCCCAATATTTCTCTAAAAGGTGCCAAAAGATCCTCTCCAGAGGCAACACATTCTTGTCCTACCCTGTCATGTGAGCATGTGTGCTGAGCTATGGGCGTATCAAATATTAGTGTTGCTACTGGAGAGGTAGAGGCTTGTTGGAAATGGGAAGAAGAAGAAGAAAACTTCTTGACTGCAGATGCATGTTCTGAAGATGAAGATTGAACAGTGGAGCTAAGCTGAGATATAACAGTAACACACTGGCCTGGTGTCCAATGGACAGTTGTCTGAAATGCAGGTTTCTGAGAAACAGCAGAATTTTGTACAGGAGACACCCATACCAGTACATATGGGGGTGGGGTGCAATAGCTACTGGAGGATTATCATCCTCTTCTAAAGTCTCTGCCTTTTGGCCATCCCCAGTTTCTTTCAAACTTGCCAAGACAGGATAAAGGGATCCCTTTTTACTGGTCTGTACTGCCTTCTTAACCTCTTTAACCTGTTGTAGCAACTTCTTATTAGTATCCTGTAATCCCTTTAAAGCTGACTTCCTTTCCCTTTTAAGAGCTTCAGTATATCAAAAATAAAAATATCCTTTAGATTCTCTAATTTATTATTGTCATATGTTCCATTCAATGGAAGTACTTCACCAGAGTAAGTTTTAGTAAACTCAAGCCACTCACTCAATTACTTAATAACTTTCCTTTCCATAATTATGACACAAAAATATGAAGGTGTTCCCTTTACAGGAATTTGATTCTACCTGCTTAACTTTGTTCCCGTTTTCCCTATTACGACTGACCTTGGAGATCCTGGATCCTGGTATTTCAGAAAAGAAAAATAACGACATCAATTCCCACACCATTCAGGGAGGAAAGGGTAAAGATTCTGTTATTGTACAATGTCAGAAGAAAGGTTTTGATCAACCTTTTCCC
>NC_056745.1:1490730502-1490870502 GCF_019279795.1 Protopterus annectens | reverse complement strand
GAAGAGGTTCATAGGTTTATACTAGGCAAATGACCACTAGGATCTTTACAAGCCTTGTCATGTACCCCAATCCACTTTTGCCCTCAAGATCCATGGATGTCTATATGGTGGGGTATGTTAGTAAGGAGATAGCTAAGGGTACTGTAGGGGAGGTATGTTGATTGGGGATTAATTTACATACTGTCAGCCTCTGTCCATCAGATACATGAAGGACAGACTGGAAGTGAATTTGCAATTTCCCATCCAGTGAGCAAGTCCTCTTAGTTTCTTGTTTAGTTGAATCAAAGAGCTCTTGTCTCTATGAGTATTGTTCTTTTCTGATTTTGATCCTGACTTTTTTTTTGTTATAGCAAGAAGTCCACCAGTGGGTTTGTGTTTGGTGTTTGATCTGGACTTCTAGTAGGTACGGCAGCTTCAATGCAGCCATTTATATGTTTGTACAGGGTTTCCGTAAATAATTCTGCATATGTAGCCTTGTTCTCAGTCTTTGGGGAGCCATGACGTTTGAGAAACTGTCACTTAATAGGATGTAGTTTGCTTTAGAATAGTTCCTATGTGTTACTAGTTAAGTTGTTTTTTTCTGGGTTGATTTTTATTTTGAGGAGACTAGTTTTGTGGTCCAGCCCCAGCAATGAGGACATGATATTGGGGGAGTTACAATGCTCTCCCATGTTGGTGAGTATTAGGTCCAATAAGTTTGATCCTGTGGTTGGAGTGTGCACTATCTGGTCCATGGTGTTTATGTTGATAAAGTCCACAAAATATTGTGCTTGTGTGTTAGAGGCAGCTACCTTTCTACTGCCTCTAGAATGGCAGTCACAGTCTTCTTAATGTAAACAAACACACTTTAGTTAGTCAAAAGTGAAAATGTATCAGAAACAAATCAAATGACTAGCTACAGGTAATTCCCACTTTAAGCCTCCCTGTGTGTTTTCCAACTCAGACAGACCAAGTTACCTTATTACTGCCACTAGAATAGCAGTCCCAATGTTCTTAATATAAAAACACACTTTGGTTAGCCAAAAGCAAAAAGGTATCAGAAACAAATCAAATAACTAGCTACAGGTAATTCCCACTTTAAGCCTCCCTGTGTGTTTTCCAAGTTAAGCTACCTTCTACTGCCACTTAAATTTCAGTATCTCTCTTCTTAAAACACACTTTAGTTAGCCACAAGTGAAAAGGTACCAGAACCAAATCTAACAGCTAGCTACTAGTAATTACAGGATGATTCAAAGGGAGACAAGCCAGCAATGAGGAATACAGACACTAAGGCAACTTCAAAGTACACTAGCAGTCTAAGAGGAGGGTCTTCCCAGTTTCTTCTGTCAGGAGGGATTAAGTCTGGGAGGACTTTCTATGGCCAGATATACAGAAGATGAGACTAGGAGGGACTTCCAAGGCTAGATATAAAGTAGGAGCGAGCAAAGTTTTAGAAGAAAAGGAATAGGGTGGGAAACAAATTCAGAAGAGACACAGCAAAAATGCAACAAAATGAGACCCCCTTACAACAGCTAGGCACAGCACAGAAACCACTCAAAAAGTACTGCAGACTATAACAATTGTGTTTAACAAATAGGCTTAAGGTAAGGAGCAAACACATCCCACAAAACTGATTTAAATTGTAAGATAAGTTCAGTATTTTAAATGTAGTTAAAATGTATTCCCCTGTTTGCAAAATATAGTCCAAATGCTTTGTTTTCAGGCTTCCTGCAGTCCCAAGACTAAGATGATTGACTGCCTGTGTAATGTAAAATACTGCAGGGAGGCTGGGTTAATTGCTACAAGTTCTAGTTACATCTCACACAACTGGCCAATGCTGTCTTTTTGCTTTAAATTTGAAAAGTGACCAACACAAAATTAGATGAGAAATACTAATAATATTCTTGTTTATCAATGTTGCAATATTCTTTACTTATCCTGCTGTGAATAGCCTAATGTCTAGCCAGCATACCAAAGCTTTTACACCTTCCAGGTGTCATACTTCAGATGTATGTCCTACATTTAAGGAATACGGTACATATGTAACTTAAGGATGCCTAATCCTCAGAACTTCTTTGCCACCAGTCCGAATGCTAACTCTGAATCGGGTCTGTATGCCGTGCATTGAGCTGGTTCATCTACCAAACCTCCTAAAGATAAGTGCTCCATTGGGGTCCCTTTCGTTTTCTTCCTTGTAGTTTGTTTTTATGTCATTCAGGAAGTTAAAATGTGAGTGTGGGAGGCAGATTCCCTAGAAAGATAGACACGAGAAATGCCTTGGGTGCTTCAAATTACCACATACAGTGTGAGATTTGCCAGGTGTTTGTCCCTAAGACACTCTGCAGTTGTCTGTCATCCCCCACTCTTTGTTTAGAAAATCAACATCTAAAGCTTTTGGCTCCAGGTACCATGGATGAATCTGCCCAGCCTGAAGTTCAGTCACCACTTAAGGAAAAAAGCTAAAAAGGCATGTACTGATCCTGCTAATATCTAGCCTCTACTGGACATTTCCCTTGGGTTAGATGAAAACCCTGAGGACTGTCCAGTGTGAAAGCCAGTTCCCTCTGCCATGATACAGTTGGAGTCTGACATGGAGGTGTCTACCAGTGTGTTTGCCATGCATATGTCTAGTACAGATGTAGAGGAGGAATGATGGCCGGTTATATACAAGGGTCCTAGGAAGATTCCCCAGTGCCTGGTACCTTTCATCAAATCTTGACAGGGGTCTGAATCTCCTAGATTTGTTAAAGCAGATGTGCCTTTAAAAAAGAAACAGAAAACCAAATATGAGGTTTTTGTGGCTAGTGATCCTCACAAAGAGTGGCAGGACTTTACTCAGGGGCTGTTTAATGCCCTTATGACCCTGAAACCCCCACAATGGTTGTCCATCCCTGCTTCTGCTCCCTGGTCTTCCACTCCTTCTAAGATACCTATGGATTTTGATTCTTCTGATGAAGACTTGGATTCTGGTGAAGAATTCTTGGCATATTCCTACCAGACCCTCTCTTCTCTTGCTTTGGGGTTTCATGATTAAGATTCACTTTTCCCAATTCTCCTGCTGAAGCATTATCTTTTAGGGATACGGTGGTCTGTTTGATGGAACACCTTAACTGGGACTGTTCCCAGTTATCGGAGGTGCAAAAGAGATATTATGAACTCTTTCAAATGGACTCCCCCAGACTTACTGCAGTCCTTATTGTTTTAGCCCTTTTAGAAAGATTTGTAACAGCTTCTCAGGCTCCTGACTCTCAACCTCCAGCCCCAAAGAAGCTGAGCAGATTTTATAAAGTCCGTGAGGAACATAAGTATTTGTATAAAAGTTCATCAGCTGATCCTGGTGTTATTTCCATTTCCACAGATAAGCCATCATCTTCCAAACTTTTACCTTCTGAGAAAGACAGCCATGCTACAGAGAGGTATGGGGAAAAGTGTATACACTTCTGCTACTTTGGCCTTTAGGGCCATTAGTTATTAGACACACATGACTACATTTGCCCTGGCTCTTCTTTTCCGGATTGGGGGAGGAGGTTGGCTGATGTCCCTGATTTGGACAATAGGACTTGATCTTTCTCTTCTGAGTTCTGCTTCTCAGATGGCTTTTCCATTTCATTAAATGCAGTTATGATGCTGCTGATGCCTCTTGTAGGGAAACTGCTTCTGGTTCTGTCAAAAAGAGTTACTCTTGGTTTCACCTTGAAGCATTACCTGAAGACATTAAGGCCAAACCTTTACATTTGCCCTCAGACTACCAGACTCTTTGTCAGTGCTGCTGCAGAATTGTTTAAAACTCTTCACAATAAGGGTAAAGTTATGCAAGACCTGAACCAAATTTCCCCTCTACCTATGTTCCAGAGGAACTATCCATCCAAATTTCCCCTCTACCTATGTTCCAGAGGAACTATCCATCCAAATTTTTTTTTGTCTGTAGGTGGTCTGGATAACCTGTTTAGGAACAAGATGGTTCCTAAGTATATTTTTATAGACAAACCCACTCAGAGTTCTAGAGGTAAAAAAAAAACTTATTTTCTGACAAATCTGCCTCTGTCTGATGTCCAACCTCCCCTTCCCCTTGTCCAGATCCCTCTGTCCCTCAGGCTAACCCTTTACATTCCTGTTTGGCAACAGATAACCACAGACACCTGGATTCTCTCTGTCATCCAAAATCATTATTTTATGGCTTGGAAGTCCCTTCCTCCATTTTCTGGCCTTCCTCAGCCTCCTCTTTGCCAGGTTCCTCATTTTTCTTTGGTTATGTGGGATCTGGTGGATTGGGCAACCATCCATCCTGATGTCCTTCCATTTCACTGTTGCAGTATTCATTACAATAAGGATCCCCTGCCAAGGATGGCCTAATGTTTGACCATTATACCAAAACCTTTAGGTTGCTTTAAGCTACACCACACATCACGCCTATGTTCCTCGCATAGCATAGGGCATAAATATGATATCCGGATGTACCATCCTCAGAACTTCTTTAACGCCAGTCTGAACACCATCTTTTGGTCATTGGTCTGAACACCCTCTTTGTTTGCTGGTTCACCAAGACATTTTCAGATAAGTGCCCCATTAGGGTTTTTGCTTTTATCTTTTCTGCTTTTTGTTTGTTGCTTGTGAAGTCATGTTATCCAGAAAGGGTAAATGCCAGTGCAGGAGACAGATTCCCACGACCATATTCCTGTTCCATTTGTCAAGCTTTCATTCCAAAGACTCTTCATAGTCATCTTTCCTCTTTGGCCTGCTACTTAGAGAATTGAAAGACACTATGGAAGGGACTTCCTGCTCTGAGGGTCAACCCTCTGTAAAGAAGAAGGCCAAGAAGTCTAGGTTTGATTTTCTCCTGTGCTGCATTTGCCAGACGTCTCTCGCAAGGCTAGTGAAAACCCAGAGGATTACCCAGCTCTGCCGTTGGATTCCTCTGCTGTGACTGTTAAGAGGTTAGCATGGATCCAACATCATGCACTTCCCTGGATGCCTTGCAGACATCTGTTTTGGATATTCAAGGGGAACCATAGCTGATTATTTCCGAAGGGCCTAGGGGGGTTCATCAGATTTTGGTTAGAGAGGAAGTTACGACTACCTTTATTGAATCCCAGACAGGGTGAGCCTTCTAAGTCTTACAAGGTGGACATCCCTTTGTGAAAGAAACAAAAAAAAAAGCATGTTGCTTCGGCTCCTAAGGACTCTCAGAGTGAATGGCAGAATTTTACTCAGGGGTTGTTTAATGCCCTTATGGCTTTGAAACCCCCTCATGGAGTTTCTGCTCCTGCTCCGCCTTGGCCCTCTACTCCTCTTAAAAGGCCCATGGAACAGGATTCCTCTGAGGAGGAAGTGGATTCAAATGAGGAATCCCTTGCGTATTCATCCCAGATTCTCTCTCCTTTGGACTATGCCTCTTAGAAAGAGAAGTCCACGAGTCCTGACACCCCTTTTGAAGAGATTTCTTTTGGGGACACAATCTCTGGAATGATGGAATTCTTTAATTTTTTTAAATGGGATTCTGCCCAGTTTCTGTGGTCCAAAAGAGCTATTACAAGCTACTGCAAATGGGCCTCTAACATCTTCTGCTGTTCCTCCTGTTTTGGCTGCCTTGGATGCATATTCTATTGTGTCTCCCAGCCCCCTGCCCCCCAAACAACTAATAGGTTTTATAGGGCATTTGAGGACTGTAAATTTCTCTATAGATATCCCTCTGCTAACCCCTGTGTGGTGCCTGTGTAGCATCTGAGAAGCCATCTCAGTTACTGCCTTCTACTAAGTTACTTCCTCCTGATGAAGACAGCAGAACTATGGACAGGCTGGGTAAGAAGATTTATACCTTGGCTACCTTAGCTTTTAGGACCCATATGCCCAGCTATATTTTGTCTCTTCTTTCAAAGGCCTGTCAGGTAATTTCTGACTTCCCTGATTCTGAAAGGAAGACTTCTGCTCTTTCCCTGTTAGGAACTACTTCTGGGTCTGTATTAGAACACTGACAAAGCCATTAATTGAGTGGCCTTATCATCGAAAATGCCGGTGATATAACTCAATTTTGTGGGAGGGGGCTGCATCCACTCACACCCCGCTAATTATATATACCAACTCCAAGATCACACTACAGTGAAGAAAGGGCAAATTTTCCAATCTTCACTGTACCACGGTCTCACAAAACACCCTTCTATCACCGGCATTTTCAATGATTAGGCCATTCGAGTAATGGCTTTGTCAGTGTTCGAATACAGAGCCCTTCTTCTTAGGTAGCTCATCATTCTGTTAAGTGTAGTTATGATGCAGCAGGTGCTTCTTCTGGAGCTGCTGCCTTTGGCTTATTTATTTATTTGGCATTTGTTTACCAGGAAAGTCTGACTGGTTTGTAGTGTACTCATTTTCAGCAGATGTCTGGGGAGAAAAGCTCCAGATGTCTCATTGGTTTTCTTAACAGGTGCAAAGACTTGATAGACATTGTGATGTTAGAGCAGTCAATCACCAATTACACTGGTTGGATATAAAATCTTAGGAGAAACATGACATTCATGATATGAGAAGCTCCAGTTACATCATTGGTTGATAACAGGTGGATAGACTTCACAGACGTTGTGGCCTTATAGGTTCATACTAGGCTATCTGCCCTAGGGCATTTATAAGTCTAGCCAGAGTGTGTTTGGCTTTCACCACCCATTTTAAATTAATTTTGCTACGCCTTTTTTTGAGGTTAGTATACTGTGCCTCTGTCTAACAGTGACACATAAGTGATACCCGGGGTAAACCTACGATCTCCCATCCACTCATCAAGATTCCTCTTGAAGAGAGTCAATGAGGGACTCTGCCTAAACTGGACTGGGATTGTATTCCAGAGTGAAGGGAGCCTCTGGGTTATGAATCTGTCCCTCCAGCATGTCCTATTTATTTCAGTGCTGAGGTTCAAGTCTCTTGAGCACGTAGCTCAATGGGATTTGGATTTTCTAAGGTGCAGCATGTCCATTAATTCCGGGTTGGACATGGCTTTATATGTCAGGCACAGATCGCCTCTGAGCAGGCGGTATGCCACTGAGTAGAGCTGGAGTTTCTTTAACCGGGCAGCATATGGCATCTGTTTGAGCCCTTTGATCCTCTTGGTGAGGTACTTTTGGGGTCTTTGCAGTTGCTGCAGGTGTCTGGTAAGGTACATCCCAAAAGGGGCATTGTACTCAATTATGGGCCTGATGAGGGATGAGTAAAGAGGCACGATGACCTCCCCTGATCTAGATGTGAATCCCTTCATGATTAGGTAGGCTATATAAAATGTTTTTCTAACCACTTTGGCTACGTGGTTGTCAAATGAGAGACTGCTATGAACTTGGGTCCCCAGGTCACTAATTACTTCCTCTGTACTTAATGGATTACCACCTATGTGGTAATTTGTGGGCACTTTGTTTTTGCCAGAGGGGATGACTATACACTTTTTTGGCGTTTAGCTTGAGGCCATGGCTCTGGCACCAGTTGTCTGTTTCTATGAGGCCCTTTTGGAGGATGCTTGTGTCGGCTGGAGAGTCGATTATGGCGCCCCGTTTGCAGTCATCAGCAAACTTGGGTCAGCCACAGTCCTTCCGTGTTGGCTTGTACCTCCGAGAAATATATACCGAACAAGAGAGGTCTCAGGACTGAGCCTTGTGTGATACCACTTGTAACTGGTTTGGAGTCTGACATGGCTCCAGCAATTCTAACCATGTGGGTTCTGTCCTTGAGCCAGTTTGCAACCCATCTAGTGACATAGGGGTTTATATTTAAGCTCGTGAGCTTATCTATAATGCCCGAGTGGGGTATTGTATCGAAGGCTTTTGCGAGGTCCAGGTAGGCTGTGTGGACCACCTTCCCCTCGTCAATGGCCTTGGTGACTGTTTCAAAGAAATCGACCAGGTTTAAGAGGCAGGATCTGCCCTTAACAAAGCCAAACTGGGTAGGATCCAGTGTCTGTAGGTCCCCAATATCTTTATTTATGAGGTCCATGATGATCCTTTCCATAGCTTTGCAGACCAAGCTAGTCAGACTTATAGGGCGATAGTTTCCAGGATCCATTGAGGCACCACCTTTGTGGAGAGGGATCACTGTTGCTGTACGCCACTCTTTGGGTACAAATCCTGTAGTAAGGCTGAGATTGAACAGTAGTTTTATGTTTGGGTTTAGCTCTTCTTGGAGTTCATGTAGGACGCAGCCTGGGACACCTTCTGGTACCATTGATGCTGTGTTTTTGCTTTGGAGAGGGCGGCTCTTACCTGAGCATCTGAGATGTCAGGGGGGCAGCACTCTGCTGGGATAGATATTTGCCCTTTTGGTGGGGAGGGGGGGGAGAAGTTTGCACTGAACCTGTCAGCTAGGATGTTGGCAATGTCTGTGGGTTAGATGTATTTTTTGTCATTTTGCACTAATTCTGAGCATATCTGGGAATTCCCACCCAGGTTCCTAACATAACTAAAGAAAACCTTGTGATTATCCTTAGTGTTCTGTGCAATTTTTCTCTCGAAACTGGCCTTGACGATTTTATGAGAGCCCGTAGTTTTTTGCTAATACTGATCAGAGATGCCTTCCCCTTTTGGGATTTTGCTCTATCATGTAGTAGCTTCCTCCTTCTGTTGTATAGTTTGTTTATGGCTGGGGTCCACCAGACAGGACGTCTGCCTTTGGAGGATTGGGTCTTGGTTTTATTTGGGATTGCATGATCCATGCATTCCTGAAGGTGTTCATAGAATGCATTTATAAAGGATTCTGTGGTCTGGGCCGTATTTTCCACAGGATCGGGGGCTTTGAAGGATTCCACCTCGGTTTTGAGGAGTGTGAAATTTGCTTTAGAGAAGTTTTTCACTGTGGTTTTCTGGGCAGGGGGTGGGGTCGGGATGTGAATATCCAATGAGATTAGTTTATGGTCTGATCTTACCAGTGAGGGATACACTTCTGGTCTGGAACATAGAGTCCCCATGTTGGTGATGATCAGGTCCAGTATGTTTTCCCCTCTTGTGGGAGTGGTAACAAGTTGTTCCATAGCATTTGAGTTTATAAATTCTAGGAACCTTTGGGCTAGGATGTTGGAGCTAGAGTAATGCTCCCAGTCTATGTTTGGGTAGTTGAAGTCGCCCAATATAATGGTGTTTGGAGAGACCTTCATATTTTCCAGTGTTCTCAGGAAGGCCGAGTGGGGTTCCTGGGTTTGGGAGGGTGGTCTGTAGCAGGCTATAAACTGGAAGGCAGTTTTACCCACTGTTAGTTGCACATGGATAGTCCCTGATGCTTCGTGCTGTACCACCAACCTGGAGGTGTGGGTATCTGACGAATATTGATACTCCCTCTCCTTTTGTGGTTCAGTCCAAGTTTTGGGGCCGAAAAGCATGATATGAGGTATAACCTGGTAGTGCTGGGGTGCTCTCAGGAGCCTTGAACCAGGTTTCTGTTACTGCACAGATATCGATGTTCTCCATGCTAAGGAGAGTTTCGAGTGCGTGCATCTTGAGGTTTAGACTTCTGGTGTTGAGTAGCATTACTCTTAGTTTCTTATCCCTTGTGATACCTATGGAAGTGGGTTTGTCTTTTGAGCCTTGCCTAAAAAAGGCACTATGGGGGAAGCAAGAGCCTTTGCCAATATCTGAAAGCTCAGGGGTGACAGGTGCAAGCCGTCCCTAGTGAAGCATCGTGGCTTGTCGATCAAAGGATCCCCTTTGAATGACACCAATACTTAAGCCAATTGTTGAAATTGATCATCTTGTCTTCATATTGTGGCATCATTCTTGGTGAGGGTAAGATGCTACTCAAGGTCAGGGTCATACCTGCCTGGGCTACATGCTCAGAGAGCTCCTCTATGTCTCTTTTCATGTAGTCCAGGGAGGTACATCTCAGGTCATTCACACCAGCATGGACAATGACCGAGTCATATTTGTACTTGCCTTGGAGTGACCTGAGTGCTTGTGTTATGTGGCGGATCCTAGTGCCCGACAGGCAGCTCACCGTGACCTTCTCCTTGTTCAGCCTGGTGAGCGGGACGTCAGTGTGCCTGACGATAGAGTCACCTATTACAAGTGTATCAGGTGTGTTGTTTAGCCTTAAGGGCTGTGACTGTTCGGCACACTGGCTTTGTGAGCTATGTGTTGCACGTGTTTTGTTTTGGGGTAGCGGTTACTTGGGTGTCTGCTTTGGAGGTCTCTGCTGCTTAGGCAGATTTTTATTTAGAGCCTCCGAGTATGTTTTTGTGTGTTTATGTGTTTGGTTTGCTGTCATGGTAGGTCTATGTGAGACTGGAATCGTAGTGAGTGTGGTTTCCTTCTCCTCCTGACTGGTTATGCCAGTACTGAGTTGAGGGAGCTTAGCCTCCAGTTTGGCTATATGGTTGCATCTCTCACATATGTTGGAATTTGTTGGGAGGAGGAGAGGGTTGTCTGTGTACATGAGGCAGTTGTAACATTGCCTCAAGATTCCCAGATTCACCAGCTGGACCGGAGAGGAGATTGACAACTGACCTTTGGACATGTTAGAATAGTATTGGGAATTCCTTTATAATTGAAAAAAAAGGGCCAGTGGGGAACAAGGTACTCAAGGTTAGTTTGTGAGGGTGTAGAATCTTTTAGTGCTGACTTATAACATTCAGTCATAACTTACACATATTGGATACATGTCTTAGGGGGACATGGCATTCATGTGATTGGCTTAAACTATTCCTGGCTCCGCCAAGTCTGCACTTCAGTTTTTCCCTTAAGAAAGCTCTACTTTCAACAAAATCAGACTGTTTGCTATATTATAAGCCTAGCACTTGCTCCTAAAACCTTTCTTTCAAGTGAAGCACTCTTAAACTAAAGTAAGCACTACATCCAACTACAACGCGTGTTAATACCCACTTCCCTTCAAAGTCCTCTCTGACCCAGTTTCACATCACTCCCTTATACTATTCTGGCATGTTGAGTGGTATATTACTGACATCCTCCCCAGTTCAGCTGGTTAATCTGGGAATCCTGAGACAATGTTACAATTGTCTCATGTACACAGACAACCCTCTCCTCCTCCCAACAAACACAAACACATGTGAGAGATGCAACTATATAGCCAAACTGGAGGCTGAACTCTCTCAACTCAGGACTAGCAAGACCAGACAGGAGGAGAAGGTAACCACACACACAACAAACCCAGTCTCACATAAACCAACCACAACTGCAAACCAAACACATAAAAACACAAAGTCATACTCGGAGGCTCAAATAAAAAAATTACCAAAACAACAGAGGCTCCCAAAGCAGACATCCAAGAAACCACCACCTCAAAACACAGCACATGCAACACATAGTTCACTAAGTCAGTGTGCCAAACAATCAAAGCCCTTAAGGCGAAACACCATGCCTGATACACTAGTAATAGGTGACTCTATAGTCAGACACACTGACGTTCCGCTTACCAGGCTGAACAAGGAGAGGGTAACGGTGAGCTGCCTGTCGGGTGCTAGGATCCGCCACATAACACAAGCACTCAGGTCACTCCAAAGCAAGTACAAATATGACTCTGTCATTGTCCATGCCGGCGTGAATGACCTGAGACATACCTCCCTGGACTACATGAAAAGAGACATAGAGGAGCTCTCTGATTATGTAGCCCAGGCCGGTATAACCCTGACCCTGAGCAGCATCTTGCCCTCACCAAGAATGATGCCACAATACAAAGACAAGATGATCAGCTTTAATAATTGGCTCAATTACTGGTGTCATTCTAGGGGGATCCAATGTCTGTCTGCTTGGGATGACATGCTGGACAAGCCACGCTGCTTCGCAAGGGATGGCTTGCACCTGTCACCACTGAGCTTCCGGATATTGGCTAAGGCTCTTGCCACCCCCATAGTGCCTTTTTTAGGCAAGGCTCAAAAGACAAACCCACCACCTTAGAAAACAAAAAAGGAAAAAAACTAAGGGTAATGCTGCTCAACGCCAAAAGTCTAAATCTCAAGGTGCAGGCTCTCGAAGCACTCCTCAGTATGGAGAGCATCGATGTCTGTGCAGTAACTGAAATCTGGTTCAAGGCTCCTGAGAGCACCCCAGCTCTACCAGGTTATACCTTGTATCATGCATTTCGGCCCCAAGACTTGGGCCGAACCACAAAGGGAGGGGGAGTGTCCATATTCATTAAAGACACCCACACCTCCAGGTTAGTGGCAACGCACGAAGCATCGGAGACCATCTATGTGCAACTAACCGTAGGTAAAACTGCTATACAACTTGTAGCATGCTACAGACCACCCTCTCAATCTCAGGAACTCCATTCAGCCTTCCTGAAGACACTGGAGGATATGACTGTCTCACCAAATACCATCATAATGGGAGACTTCAACTACCCAAACATAGACTGGGTGCATTATTCAAGCCCTAACACCCTAGCCCAAAGGTTCCTGGAATTCTTCAACTCAAATGCGATGGAACAACTAGTCACCTCCCCCACAAGGGGAGATAATATACTTGACCTGATCATCACAAACATGGGGACAAAATGCTCAACACCGGAAGTATACCCCTCACTAGTGAGATCAGACCACAAACTAATGACCCTAGATATTCATATCCCACCTCCACCCCCAGCACAAAAGACCACAGTGAGAAACTTCTCAAAAGCTGACTTTACACTCCTTAAGACCAAATGGTATCCTTCAAGCCCCCTGGGCCAGTGGAAACCACATCCCACACTGCTGAATCCTTCACAAATGCTTTCTACGGACATCTCCAAGAATGCATGGATCATGCAATCCCAAATAAAACCAAGACCCTTTCAACCAAAGGCATGCGTCCTATCTAGTGGACCCCAGCCATAAACAAACTTTATAACAAGAGAAGGAAGCTACTGCAAGACAGAGCAAAATCCCATAAAGGGAAGGCATCTCTGATCAGCACTAGCAAAAAACTATGTTCGCTCATAAAATCATCCAAGGCCAACTTCGAGCGAAAAATCGCTAAGGACACTAAAGATAACCACAAGGCCTTCTTCAGCTATGTTAGAAACCTGGGCGGAAACCCTCAGATATGCTCAGAGTTAGTTCATAACGGCAAGAAATACACTGAACCCACAGATATTGCCAACATACTGGCAGACAGGTTCAGTGCAAATTTCTCCCCTCCCTCACCCCCAAAAGAAGAAATATTTATCCCAGCTGAATGCAACCTCCCTGACATCTCAGATGTCCAGGTGAGAGCTGCTCTCAGCAAAGCTAAAAATACAGCATCAATGGGACCTGACGGTGCCCCAGGTTGCGTGCTACATGAACTCCTAAAGGAGCTAAACCCGCACATAAGACTGCTATTTAATCTTAGCCTTACTACAGGATATGTACCTGAACACTGGCACACAGCAACAGTGGTCCCACTCCACAAAGGAGGCACCTCTACAGACCCTGGAAACTACCGCCCCATAAGCTTAACCAGCCTGGTCTGTAAAGCTATGGAAAGGATCATTATGGAACTCATAAACAAAGACATCGGGGACCTACAGACAATTGACCCTACCCAGTTCAGCTTTGTAAAAGGCAGATCCTGCCTTTTGAACCTGGTGGACTTTTTTGAAACAGTCACTAGACCCATCGATGAGGGCAAAGCAGTTCATACAGCCATACCTGGACCTGGCAAAAGCCTTCGACACAATACCCCACTCAGGCATCATAGACAAGCTCAACAGCTTAAATGTAAACCCATATGTCACAAGATGGGTTGCAAACTGGCTAAAGGACAGAACCCACAAGGTCAGAATAGCTGGAGCTATGTAAGATTCTAAGCCAGTCACAAGTGGAGTCCCACAGGGCTCTGTCCTGGGACCCCTCTTGTTCGGCATTTATTTCTCAGATGTGCAGGCAAACATAGGGGGGTTGTGGTTGACAAAGTTCGCAGATGACTGCAAACTAGGCGCCATAGTCAATACACCAGCTGACACATGCATCCTTCAGAAGGGCATTACAGAAACAGACGACTGGTGCCAGAGTCATGGCCTTAAACCAAATGCCAAAAAATGTATAGTCATCCCCTTTGGGAAAAACAAAGTACCCACAAATTACCACATTGGTGGTAATCCATTAAGTACGGAAAAAGTAATCAGAGACCTGGGGACCCAAGTTGACAGTGACCTCTCATTTGACACCCACATCGCCAAAGTGGTTAGAAAGACCTTCTACCTTGCCCACCTTATCATGAAGGGATTCACTTCCAGATCAAAGGATGTCATTGTACCCCTATATTCCTCCCTTATCAGGCCTATGATTGAGTACAATGCCCCATTTGGTATGTACCTCACCCGGCACCTACAGCAGCTGGAGAGACCCCAAAAGTACCTCACCAAGAGGATCAAGGGTCTCCAACATATGTCATATGCTGCCAGACTAAAGAAGCTCCAGCTCTATTCAGTAGCATACCGCCTGCTCAGAGGTGATATGTGCCTGACGTACAAGGCCATGTCCAATCCGGAATTAATGGACATGCTCCACCTCAAAAAATCCAAATCCATCAGAGCCACGAGAGCTAAAGATCTAAATCTCAGCACAAATATGAATAGGACATGCTGGAGGGATAGATTCATAACCCAGATGCTTCCCGCACTCTGGAACAGGATCCCAGTCCATGTTAGGCAGAGCCCCTCACTGACTCTCTTCAAGAGAAATCTTGACGAGTGGATGGGTGATCGTAGGTTTACCCCGGGGGTCATCTCTGTGTCACTACTAGACAGAGGCACGGTAAACTAAATTTATTTTGTACACTTTTGTATCATTACATGGGGTGGCGAAAGCCATGTACACTATGGCTAGGCTTATAAATACCCTAGGGCAGATAGCCTAGTACTATACTATGAAACTATGAAACTATAAAGGATAGCACAAATATGCAAAAAAAACCCCTGCAGTTGCAGAAATATATAAAAGGGCAGAGAAATGACATATTTGAAGTCAGCTAGTTGCTAGTTCTGTGATGAGGAGATATTTTGGCTTCAGCTTCAGCCTTGCCTGATGATATTAAGGCTAAGTTGATGGATGCTTCTCTGGATAACAAACACTTATTTGTTGCAGCCCCTGCTGATCTGTTTATGTCTATTCAATATAAGAGCAAAGCTCTGCAGGAACTTTTGTTTCTCCTGTGCCTAATTTTCAAAGAAGTTACCCTACTAAACCTGCCTTTGTTCGTAGGTAGTCTGACCCTCCCTGCAGAGTAAAAAGGGTGGTTTGTAGGCTACTCCTGCTACAGCTACCCAGACTACTGCAACACAGAAGTCTCCTTTTCCTGATGAACCAGGTGCTGACTATCCTGTTCTCACAGCCACATTCTGCTTTGTCTCTTCATGTTTCCCTTTCCCTTCCTGTCCTGTTTGGTTAAAGATTACTCAGGATTCCAGGGTTCTGTCCATCATCCACCTAGGGTATTTCATGGTCTGGAAATCTCTTCCCCCTTTCATGGGCATCACACCTCCAACATTTGCTATATACCTGAGGAAAATTTCTTGGAAGTCTGCTTGGCGTATGAAAATACCTATGCAAACACTTCCAAGCAAAGATCCTAAACCTTCTCAACTTGGCATACTTAGGAGCAGTTGGCCTTCTTTCCGGGGGTGCTTCAGGATCTTTTGACTCAGGGAATGATTCAGAAAGTTCCAGTTTTCCAAAGAGGAAGGGGTTTTACTCCAGAAAGTTTTTTGTTCCTAGAAAGAGGGCACTTGGAGACCTTTTCTGGACCTGTCTCACCTAAACACCTTTCTGAAAGTCCTTTCTTTTTGAATCTTGTCCCTTCAGACCTTGTTCCCTCTGCTGCTTCCTCAGGCTTTTCTAGTGTCTCTGGACCTTAAGGATGCTTGTCTTCATATCCCTATTAATCTCCTTTTCAGGAAATTTTAAATTTCTCTGTTACTTCATGGCATTTTCAATTCTCTGCTTTGCCCTTTGGCCTTTCTGTTACCCCAAGGACATTCACCAAATGCCTTGCTCCTGTGATTGTTGTTTGCAGGCTAAGGGAGATTCAAGTATTTCAATACTTGGATGACCTCCTATTTCAGGCATCCTCTCCAGAGATCTTACAGCAAAGTCTTCACTTTGCCATTTCCCTTCTGCAAAGCCTGGGGTTCACTAGAAATTTCAAAAAGTCCTTTCTGACTCCTTCACAGGATCATGTATTTTTGGGGTGCAGAATCCAGACTGTTCCAATTCTGACTCCTCCCAAGGCCCTAACTCTCATTTCTTTCTTTATGTATCTTCTTCTGGCTTCAATTACAGCCAGGGAATTTCTGAGAGCTCTGGGGTTTATGACCTTCACCATTCCTAGGCTCCCTTTTTCCAAGCTCCGCATGAGAAAACGTCAGTGGTTTCTAAAGTCACTTTGGCTTCAGCATTCTCATTTTCTCAAGGTATTTATAGACAATACCACAGTGATGTGATATGTCAACAAACAAGGGGGGATGAGATCTTATTTGCTTTGCCTGTTGGCACTTCGTGTGGGAAATAGCTACCCAGTATCAAGTGACACTTCAGGCAGTTTACATTTCCTTAGGTCAAAACACTGTGGCAGACACTCTGAGCAGGTCCATAACTCAATCCCATGAATGGATGCTTCACAGGGATGTGTTTCTGGACATTATCCACCAGTGGGGTACTCGTCAAATGGATCTTTTTGCCTCCCCTCTGAACAGACAACTTCCTCTCTTTTGTGCCAGAGTACCAGATCCTCTGGTTTGGAAGGCGGACACCCTCCCTTTTTCTTGGAAGGGGATGTGTTATATGCCTTTCTTTCCCTTCCCCTCATTCCAAAAGTCCTGTTCAAAACACAAAAGGATGCTCCCAAAATGTGTTGGTGTCTCCCTTTTGGCCCAGATAGAATTGGTTCCTTTTTCTTCTGCATTTAGCCAAAGGCAATCATCATAAGTTACCTCACAGGGTGGACCTATTTACACAAGACAAGGGATCTCTCATCCATGCCCACTGTCCACTCTTCAACTGACATTGTGGAAGATAGGATTTTGATTCCATACAGTTACAAGGATGTGCTTAGGATCCTGCTGGAGGCAGGGAACCCACTCCTACTTATCCAAATGGAAGAGGTTTTCTGTTTGGTGTCTTTCTCATAACCTGGATCCACTTTCTGTGGATGTTCTTTTGGTTCTGTCTTAGCTGCATGAACTGCTCAATGCTGGGTTGGCTTATGCTTCTATTAAAGCCCACTTATCAGCTATTTCTACTTGTCTACCTTAATCACCTCCTTTAGTTTCATAGTATTGTTGTGTAAAATATTACCATAATGATAGATGTCCTTCTCTTCACTGTTGCAATATTCACTCTCTCCCTCCTGGCCCAGTCCATTTCTCTTATGGGTGTACTGTTTACCTCTCTACTCCTTGGAGTGGTATTCCTACTGGGGGGTCTCTGTTCTGAGGATGGTACATCTGGATGTCACCCCTATACCCTATGCTACGTGAGTGCATATTCATGATGTACAATGTACCTTAAAGCAACCTAAAGGGTTTAGTATACTGGCCGGATGTCAGGCCACCCTTGGCAAGGGATCCATATTGTAATGAATACTGCAACAGTGAAGAGATGAGAAGGACATCTACTGTTATGGTAAGATTTTACACAAGTGTACTTTCCCTCGTCTCAGCAGGGAACAAGTTTGTATTCCAGAATGTCTCTGCTTCAAAGGAAGGAGGGGTCATAAAGACCAGTCCTAGGCCTGTCCTTTCTTAGCATTCCTTCCTTCAGGATGTTCTCTGCTCAGACAGTTTCCCTCTGTTGCTTCCTCATGTTTTTCTGGTATCTCTGGAATTGAAGGACACTTAGCTCCATATTCCTATTCAGCCCATTTTCAGGAAGTTTTCATCTTTTTCTGTTTCTTCCTCTCATTATCAGTTCTCTGTTTTGCCTTTTGGTCTTTTGTACAGCTTCAAGGCTCTTTATCAAATGGCCAGCCCCTGTGGTAACCTTCTGCAGACTTTAGAGAATTCAAATGTCCCTTATTTACATGATCTTCTAATTTAAGCCTCTCTCAGCAGCTCTTGCCTCAAAATCTACACTTCATGATACTTCTGTGCAGTCTGGGGTTCACCCTCAGTCTCAAAAAGTCTCTGTTGACTCCCTCTCAGGACCAAGTGTTTTTGGGTTGTAGGATTAAGACCATTCCAATGTTGGATTGTTTCCTGCTTCCGAAGATCTTTTCTTTGACTGCATATTTCCAGTCTGTTCTTCCTCTTCCAGTCCTTCCTGCAAGGGAATTTCTCAGAGCCCTGAGGTACATAGCATCTGGCATTCCCATGGTTCCTTTTGCCAAACTGCACACGAGGAAGTTTTATCTTAAGACTGTTTGGCTCCAGCACTGCCACCTTCTGGGGTATCTGGTTCCTCTCTTGCCTTGCCTCAAGCTTGAGCTCTGCTGGTGGATTCATCAGATTTCCCTGAATCCAGGTGCACCTTTTCAGGTTTTTATATCTACCCAGGAGCAGTACAGAGATGCTTCCAATCAAAGCTGGAGAGCATTCTCCAACAATGTAAAAGTCCAGCGTCTTTGGTCCCATCAACAACTGACCGACCATATCAACATCAAGAAGATGAAGGATTTATCTGTAGCTCTCCAGGCTCCCCATTCTTTTGGGTTCCATGTCCTGTAAAGTCATGTGATACATTAACAAGCAACAGGGCACAAAATCTTACTTTCTTTGAGGTTGGCTCTACAGGCTTGGAATTTTGCAGTCTGCCATCACTTAATCTGGTGGCAGACTATTTGAGCACGTCCAAAACAGATCCTCATAAATGGATGCTTCACGGGGAGGTGTTTCTGGACACTGAACATCAGTGGAGTACTCCTTGGGTTGATCTTTTTGCTTCCTCTCTGAACAGACAGGTTCCCCAGTTCTGTTGCAGAGTGATAAGTCCTCTGGCTTGGACAGTGGATGTGACTTTTTCTCATAATGGAATGTTTCTGTATTCCTGTCCCCCTCTTCCTGTAATACCACATGTCCTGTACAGGATCATGTGGGACACACCCACCATCATGCTGGTGACTCCCTTTTGGCTCAGACAGCACTGGTCCTCCCCCCTCTATTTCACCTGCCAAGGGGCAGTCATCACAAGCTACCTCACATAATGGATCATCTCATTCACTCGTACTTGTTCGCCCTTCAAATGACACTTTGGGTGATACGGCTTGGATAGCTTTCAGGCATCCATTTTCTGAGAATGTGCTTCGGGTTTTGCAGGAAGCTAGGAAACCCACTACTAGAAAATCCTTTGTGACTAAATCAAAGAGATTTTCTATATGGTGTTTCAAGCATGACTCCAGTCCCTTTTTCTGTGGAGTTCCCTATGGTCCTTTTTTACTTAGGTTCATAGGTTCATAGGTTCATAGGTTCATACTAGGCTATCTGCCCAAGGGCATTTATAAGCCTAGCCAGAATGTGTTTGGCTTTCGCCACCCATTTTAAATTAATTTGGCTATGCCCTTTTTCGAGGTTAGTATACTGTGCCTCTGTCTAACAGTGACACAGAAGTGATACCCAGGGTAAACCTACGATCTCCCATCCACTCATCAAGATTCCTCTTGAAGAGAGTCAATGAGGGACTCTGCCTAACCTGGACTGGGATTTTATTCCAGAGTGAAGGGAGCCTCTGGGTTATGAATCTGTCCCTCCAGCATGTCCTATTTATTTCAGTGCTGAGGTTCAAGTCTCTCGAGCACGTAGCTCGATGGGATTTGGATTTTCTGAGGTGCAGCATGTCCATTAATTCCGGGTTGGACATGGCTTTATACGTCAGGCACAGATTGCCTCTGAGCAGGCAGTATGCCACTGAGTAGAGCTGGAGTTTCTTTAACCGGGCAGCATATGGCATCTGTTTGAGCCCTTTGATCCTCTTGGTGAGGTACTTTTGGGGTCTTTCCAGTTGCTGCAGGTGTCTGGTAAGGTACATCCCAAAAGAGGCATTGTACTCAATTATGGGCCTGATGAGGGATGAGTAAAGAGTCACAATGACCTCCCCTGATCTAGATGTGAATCCCTTCATGATTAGGTGGGCTATATAAAATGTTTTTCTAACCACTTTGGCCACGTGGTTGTCAAATGAGAGATTGCTATCAACTTGGGTCCCCAGGTCCCTAATTACTTCTTCTGTACTTAATGGATTACCACTTATGTGGTAATTTGTGGGCAATTTGTTTTTGCCAAAGGGAATGACTATACACTTTTTGGCATTTAGCTTGAGGCCATGGCTCTGGCACCAGTTGTCTGTTTCTATGAGGCCCTTTTGGAGGATGCTTGTGTCGGCTGGAGAGTCGATTATGGTGCCCAGTTTGCAGTCATCTGCGAACTTGGTCAGCCACAGTCCTTCCGTGTTGGCCTGTACCTCCGAGAAATATATACCGAACAAGAGAGGTCCCAGGACTGAGCCTTGTGGGATGCCACTTGTAACTGGTTTGGAGTCTGACATGGCTCCAGCAATTCTAACCATGTGGGTTCTGTCCTTGAGCCAGTTTGCAACCCATCTAGTGACATAGGGGTTTAACATTGTACTTGGAAGACAATATTGTTGGTAGGTGTTATTGTACCAAGAGGGTGTCTGAACTTTAAGCACTTATGGCAGTTCCTTTTTTTGTTTTTTCACAAGGACAGAGTATCCTTTTATGCCTACGGTGGTTAGTGATTTGTTCTTGAATCAGTTCATTCATTCACCTTCTTTTTTCCCCTTTTTCACAGATTGTTAGTAAAAGGGTTCTTCACACCTTGGATTTACATAGACAGATGGGATATTACCAGGACAAGGCAAAACATATCAGGAAATCTGAGCAACTTTTTATTTCCTTTCATGCCAGGAAATTAGGTTTAGCAGTGTCTATGTAAACCATCTAATCCTAGCTTTCCTCTTCTGTTTGTGCTCAGTCTACCAGGGCACTTCTGGTGCTTTTTTGTAGTGGTCTGGATACTAGATCCATCTTGGAAGATTTTGGTTGGTCTTTTGTTAACACTTTTAATAAACATTACAAGTTGGATGTCATTTCCAGTGCCAGGGTGGGTTTTAGAAGCACCATCCTTCTTTGTTTTGTTGAGGGTTCTTCTCTGCCTTCCTCCTCCTATACTTTCAGTAACTTTTGTTCTCTCCCAAGAACAAAGAGTACTGCAACAGTGATAAAGAAGGATATAGTACAGTTGTGTAAGATCTTACCATGTAACAGTAGATGTCCTTCTTCTCACTGTTGCAAATATTCTGTCCCACCCTCCTGCCCACCTGTTACTTTCTTTTGCCCTCCTTCTGGCTGAGAGGTCTTTCTTCTATATTTGTCTCCTTCCTCTTCTTCACTTTCTGGGTGCACATGTTATTGTCTCTATGGTTCTTCTGGGGCAGTTCAGTTCTGAGGATTAGGTGTCTGTATGTCATGTACATAAGACATATGTCTGATGTGATGTCTGGAAGGTGTAAAGGCTTTGGTATGCTGGGCAGACGTTAGGCTATATTTGACGGGGTATCCCAATAGTAAAGAATGCAGCAACAGTGAGAGTAGGACATCTACTGTTAAGGCAAGATCTTACATAACTATACTATTGACTTACGTGCTCAGAAAAATAACAATGAACGCTGTTTGAAAAGTGGGTGAAACACCGCATTAGATAAGCAGTGCTGATAATCCACTTACAAGCTGCAAGAAATAACAATGGGTACTGTAAAACCCAAATCAATTTATAGCTGTGACTTCAAATTCAGAAGAGGGCTAGTAAAATGCAATAAAATGAGGGCCCACTCAGAAGACCTAAGCCCAGCCCAGAAAACAAAAAGCACTGTAGACTATAAAAATGCCTTAAATTAAAAGCTTTATCTTCAGATAAAGAGCAAGCATAACACCAAAAACTGATTTAAATAGTAAGATAAGTGCAGCATTTTAAGTGTAGTTTAAATGTTCTTTCCCTGTATGTAAAATGTAGTCCAAATGCTTTGTTTTCTCAAACTTCCAAGCTTCCAGCAGTCCCAAGACTAAGACGAATGACTGCTTAATGCGCTTTGATCCTACTGAATCAAAAGCGGATTGCTGGATGAAGAGTCTCCGTTTCAATAAACTAGGAAGTCTGGGAAGCATGTTCTCCTCTATGACTGGAGCAGAGCCTCCTCTCCCCTTTTAGGAAAAATGGAAACACTGCACCCAGTTTTCCTATCCAGAGGTACATTGCTGGCCTTCCATGTAATACTAAAAAGGTGCTGTAACTACGACATTAGTAATGTTCCGTGAGTATGAAGTATCCGTTATGAATTACTGAGAGTTCACTGAAAAAGAATGCTTGATTGCAACTGATGGTGAACACAGCACAGCCAAAACCCACCTGCAGAGATAGAGATATATGTTCCCCTCAGTTGAGTAGCAGTGAGAAAGGAGAAACTCCCCAGAATAGTGCACATTGGTCTTACGCATACAGTGATCCCACACTGTATACCTATCTATGATAGAATCTTATGATCAAAAATGAATTTGAATAGTTTTGTTTAGGCAGTTAAACCACAGTCAAATGATGGTTCATTATATGCAGGAAAGCCATCTCTTAATTCTTTAATTACACAACAGTTACAGTTTATTCACATGCTTTTTTTGTTTGGCATCTGTAAAAATGTCTCTGTCTTTATGTATATTTAAATTTGTCCTTTCCTAAGCTGTAGCTGAAAAGGGTCCTTCATTCCGCTGATAGTACCCTTTTAAATACACAGTAAGCAATGAGTGAACATCATGCACTTATTTGGTTTTGTCCTCAGAACTGTGTCTGTCTTGTCCGTCTTTCTGAATGAGGTCTCCACATCTGCATACATACTGTAGATCTCACTTTGCTGGCTTTTTTAATCACCTTTATTAAATTCTCTCTTAAGACACAGGCAAACATACATTAACAGCAAAGAAAAAAATGTTTTAACATTTTTCCATTTAAATACAAGATGCACTACATACATTTTCTTTGCTGCTATCATCAGTCCAACATTACAAAAAACTCTGAATTCCTCCCTTCCCATAAATCTCACTCCTCCTCCTCCTGAACATCAGTCTGTATGTGTTGTTCCCACAATTTCCATTTACTTCCATGTAATTTGCTCCATCTCTTTTGTAAAGATGCATCTTCTAGTTCATTTATTTCCTTTATAATATTCAATACTTCAAACACAGTTGGTGTAGACTTCGATTTCCATGTTCTACTAATTTTTTTTTGACAGCCAACAGAATTAAACTTAGTAAGACCATAATTTGTCTTGGGAATTCAGATCCTGTATCACACCTCAAAAGAATCATTTCAATACTTACAGGCATTTGCTCACTCAGTATTTCTGACAGAGTACTCTGTAGGGAGTTTTTAAAATCTGCCAACTCATTACACTCTCAAAACATGTGTTTCCAGTTACCTCTTTCTTCTCCATCACACCTCCAACATTTTCTATCTACCTGAGGAAAAATTCTTAAAGTCTGCTTTTAGTATGAAAACACCTGTGCAAACACTTCCAAGCAAAGTCAGTCCTGGGACCTCTCCTGTTCGGTATCTACTTCTATGAAGTACAGGCTAACAGAGAAGGCCTCTGGCTAATGAAGTTCACAGATGACTGCAAACTAGGAGCCATAGTCAAGTCCCCAAATGATGTAGACATCCTAGAGAAGGGCCTCGCTGAGACAGATGCCTGGTATCAGAGCCATGGCCTCAAGCTCAATGCCAAAAAGGTGCAGTGTCACCCCCTTTGGTAAAAACTCTGTAACCATGAACTACCACATAGGCAGCAATCTACTTAACACCGAATGTGTGATAAGAGACCTTGGGACCCAGGTGGACAGCAGTCTCTCTTTTGATAGTCACATCGCCACAGTAGTCACGAAGTCCTTCTACGTGGCACACCTCATCATAAAAGGGTTCTCATCCGGGAAAAAAGAGGTCATTGTTCCCCTCTACTCGACACTCATTAGATCCATTATAGAGTACAACTCCCTTTTTGGAATGTACCTCACAAGACATCTTCAGCAGCTGGAAAGGCCAAGAAGTACCTCACAAAGAGGATTACTGGCCTAAAACAAGTGCCCTACACTGACCATCTCAAAAACTCTAGCTTTACTCCGTAGCATATCACCTACTCTGAGGTGATCTCTGCCTAACATATAAAGCTATGTCAAACCCAAAGCTGTTGGACATGCTACACCTAAAGAAATCCCAATCCATCCAAGCTACATGCTCTAGGGACCTAAACCTTGTCACCACAATAAACAGGACATGCTGGAGGGATAGATTCCTGTCCCAGAGGCTTCCCATACTGTGGAACAGGCTACCCATCTGTGTCAAGCAAAGTTCTTCATTAGCACTCGTCAAGAAAAATCTTGAGTGGATGGGAAATAGGAAATACACCCCGCAGATTACTTTGGTGTCTCTGCTCGACAGTGGCACAGGAAAATAACTTTCTTGGGTGGCATAAGCCAGGGAACCTTGTTGCCTAGGCTTACGTAGGCCCTTGGGCTGATAGCCTAGTACCTACCTATGAACCTATAAGATCCTAAACCTTCTGAACTCAATTGCATGCTTGGGAGCTGTACAAATGTCTTACCATTGTTTTATTGTAAATTGTTTTTCCAGTCTTTCTCAATCTCTTCTAACATTCTCTGAATGATTCTTATAATTATCATACAATATTTTATATGCCCTACTAACTATCCCATTTTAACAGCTGTTTCTGTTCTAGATTACACTAAAAGCTCAGCTAGAGCAGGCCTTTCATTTAAAATCCCCCTATCCCTTTATCTTTGACTGTACTCTGAGATCATGCCCGCTATGGGAAGAGGGTACTTAGCCTGCAATCCAAATGTCTTTGTGCTCTCATCCTACCCTGTTACCTTTCCTGCTCCAGTTATTTGCTCCCAGTATCCTGGTTCCTTTGCCAGGTTTCTACAGTAATTCCGGCTCCCTCTTTCCTATTTTCCGTAACCCTACTTGCAGTCATCCGTATTCCCAAACTCTTTTTTCCCCAGTCTCCTATTGGTTTAGAACTTAGAATACTTTCTGCTTCTTTAAGACTGTGTATTCTGTATGGTTGTTATTCTCCTTAAGGATCTGCATCCAAAATCCCACACTCTCTCTATTTCTTGAACTTCTCTCTCTTGCTTTATCATCATCCCTTTCTACTTTGAATTATAACCTTCTGCTTGTGTTATGTATATGAGCTTTAACTCTGTGTAGCTCTAAAATATTCATTCAAATCAGGTGAACCTAAACCACCTTTTTCTAGTGGAAGGATCAGCTTTTCTACTTGACTCTTGTCCTCTTTCCTTCCCAGATAAATTCCTTCAATTCTTTATAAATTATTGTCCACAACTTCTCCTTGGGTTGATAAAAGTACGCTTGACCCATACAAGACTAAAGGGACTAAAAACATTGTCACTGCTTTTACCTTACTATCCATGTCCATAAAGAACAGCTTCCAGTTTCTCAATGTTTGTATTATCTTTTGTTTAGTGTAGTTTAGATTAATCCGTACTCCTAAATACTTCATCTTATCTTCTCCACATAAATATGGATGTTGCTGACCCACTTCATGTCTGGGTACATAATTTACATCTATAGCCTTTGTTTTATCTTCAATAATTTCCTTTTATCCTGAAAAGACCTGAAACTGTCTCAAAATGTTCCACAACACTGAGATGTCCTTTTCTGGATTTATCAGGTCCAAAAGTATTAGCATCTGCAGATAAAGCCACTTTTCTTGATTACCTTACCAATTATATCCTTGAATTTCAAAGTCCTTTTTTTCTTTTCCAATGGAAAATTTGAAAACGGCTCTAAATATAAAGCAAACAACAAAGGGGGAAGAAGACACCCCTGCCTGGTTACTCTGTTCAAATGCAGCTTATCTGGGAGGAACCCTCCCACTTTAATTCTAGCCTCTGATCCCTCATAGATCCTTCTAATTAACCTTATTTTGTAATACTAATACTTCTATTCCCCTGCTCATAATACCCCAGCTTACTCTGTTTAATGCTTTCTCTGTACAAAGACCCACAAACATCTGTAGGATTTGGGCGGCGCAGTGGTGCAGCGGTTAATGCTGTCGCCTCACAGCAAGACGTTCTCCGGTTCGATTCTCGGCTGGGGTGCCTTCTGTGTGGAGTTTGCATGTTCTCCCTGCGTTCGCGTGGGTTTCCTCCCACATTCTAAAAACATGGTTCTGGAGCATTTCTCCCCGGGCCTCCGCTGAAAACAGGATCTGTGGAACCTAGTCGGACTTTCCCGGTCAACAAATGTTAAATAAATAAATAAAAAATAAAAAATGTTCTTACATTCTGCTATGAGTATATACACTATAGAATTGTGGTTTAAAATTGAAATGTGCCTATATGAAGCTAGGTCTGAAGGGTCTTTGCCATCTTTGAGTAACACAGCCACTACTTTCTTCCCACATGTTGCTGCTTTCCCTTCTTTTAAAATGCTGTTAAACACAATCTTCCAGATATTTATCAATTTCTTACCTACTAATTTCCAAACTCCCACAGTAATGCCATCTGTTCCTAGAGCATTTCCTGAAGATTGATTATGCATCACTGTCTATCTTATCACCTCCTATCTTAACTGTTAGTTGTTGAGCTTCATCTTCCTCTAACCTTGGCATAATTAAGACTTCCATAAATATCTCCATTTGTACTCTTACTTGATTTCCACATTTCTCCGATTTATACAAAATTTTATAAAATTTCCAGAAGATTTCTAAAACCTGTACAGGATCTCTGGTTATGTTTCTTGTTATGGGTTCCCTAAGTTTGGCAAGGCCCCTTTCAACATTCTGTTGCCTAAGTCATTGTGCTAAAAGTTTTTGTGCTCTGGAGTTATCAAAAAAATTGTTGTTTAGCTGCAGTCTTTTTAAACTCATGCTTATTATCCAGATACTCCCTTATTTTCTCTTTTGCATTCTACATTTGTTCAGATTTTCCTTATTCAGCAATACTTCAACCTTTGTCAGCCCCTTTAAGTAATGTCTGTTTCTTTTTAGTCACGTCTTTCTCTTTTATGTTAACTCCATTTTCATTCTATCCCAGTTAGTAGCTATAACTTCTGAAAATATTTCTATTTACCCTAATAACTCTCAAATAATTTCCACTACCCATTCATTACATTCCTTTCTTTTTTACAGGTAGGTGGGGAAGAGCCTATGTTTTATTTTTAATTAATTACCCTGCATTTTAACTTAGATTGTATTGGTGCATGAACAGAAATATTTAACTTGATGTGTGTTGAAGCTTTCAATTAAATGCATATGTTCTTGTGAAATATAATTTCTGTTTAGCTCTAGCCCAATTATTATACCTTGGGAATAATATGCAGTTTCTGTCTGAGTTCCTACTACTGAATTCATATCTTCCATGCAAAATATTTTCATAAATTTCTTCAGAAATCTAATATTTATTTGTTATATTGTCCCTTCTAGGTCTCCCGATACATCTTCAGTATTGCAAATGAAATTCCAATCCCGACCTATAAATAAAATTCCCTGCTAAAACCTGATTATCTCTCCCAACATTTTCTGAAGCTACATAATAGCATTTTTGGTGGATAATAAATACATGCCATTGTAATCCTTCTCCCTTGCCAATAACCCCTTACTACCACAAATCTACCATTTGTGTCCCCCCCCTCATCTATCACCACTGGATCCCCTATAACAGTTAGTATAACTACTTCCCTTTTCCCTCTGTCCCTGATGTTCTGCTGAATATCCACCATGTTCACTCGCTCATTTCTTTCCAGATGTTTCTTCTGCAGCATTGCTACTTGCACTCTGCATTTCTTAGTACAATGCATATGCTCCCACTTACACTGATTGCTGTCTGTTTTTTCTTATCTCTTTTCCCCTCCTAGATATGAAAAAGAGCTTGCATGTCCTATTAACTACATTAAAGTATTAAAGCTGTAGGGGGTTTATTACTTCTTATTCACTTCCCATAATTTCAAACTTGTCTTTTTCATTGAATTTCTTGCCGTTGTACCTTGACATTTCACATTTCCCTCAGCAAAGAATACTCACAATTCTGAAGATTAATTGTTTGCACCTGCAGACAGCCTATCTTCATGAAAATGTACTAAGCAATGCGTCTTTGTAATTTTCACTCAGAAAATAATATACAGCTGCCCTCAGCTGCAGACATCTTGATTCCACTGACCATTTGCAATGGAAAACAAACAAGCTAGTATTTTTGCAGCTGAAAAAAAGCTTAGCATTTTCATGGCTTTCATCATTTTGTCTAAATGTATTGCTTACAATAGCACCTGTTTTGAGCTTAAGCCAAAGACAGTAATCTAGACATTTACCCTTGTAAAATAAAAAGAGAAAATACCCTCATTTTGATATAATATAATCAGTGTACTTTTATACCTTACCTCCACCCCAGCAGCCTATCTATATGTTAAACAAAGCAATGCAGTCTTACAATGAAAACAGACTTAGCATTAAAACTTCTCTGCCCTTGAAACTCACATTCATTGAAACAGCATTGAAACACACAATCAAAGAAAATACATTTTGCCAGTGGCAGATAAAGATTAACTCTGGGCTGTTTTCAAATCATAGCCCCTTGCACATGAAACATACACGTGCTCTTTGATACACCTTCCTGATTGTATTAAATTATATTCCTTGTACAATACAGTACAGTTGTTAGAGAGCATTTTAAATTTATTGTTTTGAACATTTTTCCAGTAAACAATGAAACAAAATGCATGCACCATTAATGACAAAACTGCCCAATTCAGAACATTTCCATCATAAAAAAGTTTACTCAAACTTCTACAGTCCATCAGTATCAGTAAATATGCACATTCTGAAGAAGTAAAAGTCATCTAAATAATTCCACATTAAAGAAATCTGTAACTAATGAAGAGGTTGCTGCTAGCAAACAACTTTATATGTCACTGTTTATTCATCTACAAATAAAGTGCCTGTTGCCCTTGAGGAATAAATTGCCTATGTTGCATTAAAAAATGATAAACTAGTAATATCACAATAGGGAATGGATGGCAAACTGATAAAAGGTTCATAGTTACTAGGTATCTTCACCAAAAAGGACTGCAGCATCCACCCCCTTTACAACACAGTACAGTATCAGCAATGCATCTACCTACTGAGGGAGTAAAACCCACAGCCTTCTGCATCAAAAGCAAGTACACTACCTGTTGTGCTATTAACAATGCAAGCAGACTCAGCATA
Organism: Protopterus annectens; assembly: GCF_019279795.1. Classification (NCBI taxonomy): domain Eukaryota; kingdom Metazoa; phylum Chordata; order Ceratodontiformes; family Protopteridae; genus Protopterus; species Protopterus annectens. The sequence goes on along the minus strand of NC_056745.1, from coordinate 1,490,841,359 downwards.
AGCAGCACTAAACTTTTGTACCCTTGCAGTTCTCAGCTCCTTGTAAAATCTACTCGACACTCAGCTGTATCTCTGAACTTTGCAGCACAAGAAATCTGGAAAAAGCCAACATTTATGGGGGGGGGGCAAAAGCCCAAAAAACAGGGACACGTTTTAAACATTGCTTGTATAATGTTGGAAAGTTGCTAGAATAAAATGCTGTATTACCACCATACATTTCACTGTCAAGTCTTGAACCCAGGGGACCCTGTGCAAAACAGTCAGAGCAACATACTACTATGCCAAATCATCTGTTTTGTAAAAGAGAGGAAGACTGAAACTTAAATGGCTACCATTTAGTGAATTCAGTCCTCACCATAGCTGTCAACCTCTTAGCACAAAACACCTGAACAAAGCCAATAATCGGGGAATACAGCCCCCAAACATATTCAGTGAATTCAGTTCTGACCATAACTCTCAACCTTAGCACAAAAAACCTGGATGAAGCCAATAATGGGGGAATACAGTCCCAAAAATAGGGACAAATTTCAAATATCCATGTTATAAACTTAGAAAATTACTAGAATAAAAGGTTTTGTGTTGCCATATACTTTCTGAAGAATATGAAGTCTGAAATTCAAATGCCTGTTATTTTTATTTAACATTTGTTAACCAGGAAAGTCTGACTTGGAACAAAAGCCAGTTTTCAGCAGAGCAGGGAGAAACACTCCAGACATATGTTCTTTGCAAGATGGAAGGACATGCAGACTCCACACCAAAGGCACCCCAGTCAAGAATCAAACCAGAGAACATGTAGCTGTCAGGCAACAAGGCTACCAGTGCACCACAGCACTACTGACTTTGCAAGGAAAAACAAACACACAGAAACCACAGATTTTATGAGGAACAGAACAAATATGAGGCAAACATCTGCAAATTTTTTACAAATGGTGGTGGGTAGCGAAGTCAGGCCCTTGCCACCTGCACCCAAGGTACAGGGTTCAAGCCTGAGTATTCTCTACCCACCACCATGTGCTCTGTCTAGCCACCAATATATAGCACCTGGGGCATTACACACACACACACAGTCATTCCCCCTGACCTACCTGAGGTATCCAGTCTTCCGCTCCTTTGTAGCCCCAACAGCAGCTAATCCAAGCACAAGCTGATTTCCAAAGCTCCTCTGTAGTCTTCTTGTCAGACCGCGCATGCTAACAGATGGTTTCCGGTTTGGCTCCACATGAGAATAGGCTGGAGGCTCCAGCCTGCCGATGACGCAGTCTGGTTTCCTTCTTTTCTGTGCGGTCATCACTGCAGAGACTTCTGGGCTGGCAGGGCAGAGATGCTTTTCTCCTCTATCCAGACTGCCTAACCCAGCAGTCTGGAGTTCTGTGAGTACCAGGAACTCCATGCACGCATGCGTGGAGTTCAGGGACTTGCAATTTTTTTTTTAATTTTCTTGTACAGGTGGGGGGATTTTCTTTTTTCTTTTGTACAGGTAGGATGATTTTCTTCTTGTACAGGTGGGGGGGCTGCAGTCCTGCAGTCCTATAGTACAAGCCGTCCTTGCATCTTGCCCTAAATACCCCTAAGAAAACCACTCCCCTAGATAAAAAAAAAACTCTTCACTATACAAGCACAAGACAATACCACTATAGAAGTCCCACACACTAAACTACTAGGCATAAACAATAACATCAGAAAGACACACCAAAAGCTTGGTATGCTCTATAGGCACCAACACTTTCTTAGCCTCTCAACTAGACATACTCTTGCAACTACCTTTTTATTACCTTCGCTCCTTTATGGTGCCCCTCTCTTCATTAATATCCAAAATTCTGCAAAATCCAAGCTTGATATGTGTTAGAACAGGATAGCCAAATTTGCCACCAAGGCAAAATTCTCGTCTCACCACTGTAACCCACTAAAACAATTAGGCTGGCTGGACCTCCCCCACCATCTCTCATTCACTCAACTAACATAAAATAATCTACAGACCCACAGACTGTCCTGCTCTTCAACACTACTTGCCCAATACCAACCCGGCAGGCAACTAAGATCTGAAAATCATCTACTCCTAAAGTAGAAATGCCCACCTTACCTGCTTGTCAACTCCTCTATTCCTTCACCGTCGCCAAACTATGGAACTCACTTCCACCTTCTATAAGAAACACAGGCAGCACCACCACCTTCAAACAACCCTTCCTGGCTATGTACCTGCTCTATAACAACCCTTCCTGGCTCTGTACCTGCTCTATAACAACCCTTCCTGGCTCTGTTCCTGCTCTATAACAACCCTTCCTGGCTATGTACCTGCTCTATAACAACCCTTCCTGCCTCTGTACCTGCTCTATAACAACCCTTCCTGCCTCTGTACCTGCTCTATAACAACCCTTCCTGGCTCTGTTCCTGCTCTATAACAACCCTTCCTGGCTCTGTTCCTGCTCTATAACAACTCTTCCTGGCTCTGTACCTGCTCTATAACAACCCTTCCTGGCTATGTAACTGCTCTATAACAGCCCTTCCTGGCTCTGTACCTGCTCTATAACAACCCTTCCTGTCTATGTACCTGCTCTATAACAACCCTTCCTGGCTCTGTACCTCCTCTATAACAACCCTTCCTGGCTGTGTACCTGCTCTATAACAACCCTTCCTGGCTCTGTACCTGCTCTATAACAACCCTTCCTGTCTATGTACCTGCTCTATAACAACCCTTCCTGGCTGTGTACCTGCTCTATAACAACCTTTCATGGCTCTGTACCTGCTCTTTAACAACCCTTCCTGGCTCTGTACCTGCTCTATAACAACCCTTCCTGCCTCTGTAGCTGCTCTATAGCAACCCTTCCTGGCTCTGTAGCTGCTCTATAACAACCCTTCCTGGCTCTGTACCTGCTCTATAACAACCCTTCCTGGCTCTGTAGCTGCTCTATAACAACCCTTCCTGGCTCTGTACCTGCTCTATAACAACCCTCCCTGGCTCTTTACTTGCTCTATAACAACCCTGCCTGGCTCTGTACCTGCTCTATAACAACCCTTCCTGGCTCTGTACCTGCTCTATAACAGCCTTCCCTGGCTCTTTACTTGCTCTATAACAACCCTTCCTGGCTCTGTACCTGCTCTATAACAACCCTCCCTGCCTCTGTACCTGCTCTATAACAACCCTTCCTGGCTCTGTAGCTGCTCTATAACAACCCTTCCTGGCTCTTTACTTGCTCTATAACAACCCTTCCTGGCTCTGTACCTGCTCTATAACAGCCCTTCCTGGCTCTGTAGCTGCTCTATAACCTAACCTCCTCCTTCTCCTTATATGATAACTAAACTCCTTTTTGCTACTGCTGACTGATGATATTTTCTCCATAATTATTATTTTTCATCACTTGTTGATATTGGTGCAATAATGCTGATTAATATATCTCTGTTTATACCTCTCTGATTGAACTCATCTGGCAACCAACAAAATTCCTGTTTGTATGTATATATTCTTTATATATTATTGTAATCACCTTGTGCAACACTGTATCTACTTTTGTACCAATTAACATTTAATATTTTCTGTATCTACGTTCTTGCCAGAACTTTTCTCCCCAGGTCTCCACTGACAATGGGCTCTTTTAGGCTCAGTGGAGTTTCCTGGTAAACAAATGCAATAAATAAATAAATAAAATAAGACCTCCCCTACCTTTAAAATACCCCTGACTACACAAAACTGTTTAGTTTATAGCATGAAATGTTTTATACAAGTACTAATAAGAACAGAAATTGTTTTACTTGCATTTATTTTCCCCTATTTTAGTGTCCTTTTAAATATAAATAATATAAAGGAGATTATATGCTTTACAGTCCACACACAATCTTAAAGTCAACAAACGTCCACTGTTTTTCATCCATCTTTTCTTCCAAAACTATATTTCACAAATGTGATAAGATGCTTTATAGTCTTCCATTTATTCACTAATTGCAGAGTTGCTGGTTTTCCTCCTGTTCATCTCCATTTCCCAACACCAGACTCTGGTTCAAGCCCAAGGTGCTGATGATTCTTCTAGACAGGTCCAGTGCTTTTTTTCTGACTCAATCATTTTTCTTTAGAACATTGGAAAAAGTTTCACTGGCAAAGTCTCTCTATGAAACTTACCATCAGAAGAATGAGAAGCAGAGTCCCCTTCTGCATACCGACATACTTTTTGTTGGATAAACTTTTTTATTTCCTCCTTAGCCTATTCTGCATCAAAAAATTACTTTGATTCTCCAGGAAAAATACTTTGAAGACAGCTGGATACAGCAGCTTGAATCTCACACCTACATCTCAACAGTCCATGATTGCTGAGATAAATGTGCTTCTTTTCTGCCTGGTGTAGAGTGAATAATCATTTTCTATAAACACTCTGCTGTCTCTGTTCGATTCTCAGCTAAAGCGTCTTCTGTGTGGAGACATGCATGAATGGGCATACCTTCGTTGAAGGTTGTGCATCAGGGCTGGCAACTTGGTACGTAAAAATCTACTGCCAATCGTTAGCGGACCGGAGTTCCGCTGTGGCAACCCCTAACCAGGAAAAGCCGAAAGATACAACTATGCTGTCTTCAATTTTAATACTTTGCTCTCCTGCCACAATCTTTTCAGGATCAACTTTTTCTGCTGGTATAATTGCACCTTTACTAATATAGGTCTTGGCTGCTTTCTCATAGCTAGGTTTGGAGCATACACTTTATGTGCCCTATCAGTTAACAAATTCTGCTGTGGAACACCAGTATAGTTGCTTATTTGTGCTTTTATAAAATCAATACAGTTTGTTCCTTCCAGTTTCTCTGGTACAGTAGAAAATTTCAGGTTTTCTCAGGGCACTCTGTCCTCTAAATCTACTATTTTAAACAGTTCTTCTTAAGAAAGGTTATACTCATTCAGCTTTTCCTTCATGTCCTCCTCTGATTTTTGAAGTTTTATCAGTTCATCTGAATGGCTAGTTAAAGCTTCTTCTATTTTTACCAGGCTTTTATTGTTTAAATTGATATATCTCTTCAGCGTCTCATTTATTTTAATCACCAATGAGTACAATTGATTTAATTTTTCCTGTAAATTACTGGAAGCCATCTCTCGAACCTAAGCTGAAGCTTGAATTGCTTTTTGCTGACATCTGCAGAATCCTTCCCCGGCATTGTTTTCTCTTCAATTATTTTCTTTCAAATTTTCTAAATTTCTTTGCTGGCATCCAGTCAGTGTATTTACTAGGGTCTATGTTAAATTATTGAATGCTTAGAAAGCCAAATGATGATTTATCGAACCCATGTAAGCGAAAGCTTACAATCTCGAACGCTTAGAACAGCAATTTTTTTCCCCAAGGGAAAAAAAATCGCTGTTCCACAAAAAAAAAAAAAAAAAAAAAATTAAACCACATAAAGTGGTGGTGGGGGGGCTTCACCCCCCACTTAAATACACCAACTGCGACATTGCACTACAGTGACAAAAATGGCAAAGTAACAGAAGCAGCCAAGCTATTTCTTTCCCAGGGAAAGAGTTTGCTTATATGCCGTTTCACTATTTTGCCTTTTCGTGCTTTCAAGTTCGAAAACGACAAATTCGAAAGACTGCATCTTCAGTCATTTAATAGGAACCCTATTTACTAGCCAGTTACTGAATTTTACTAAAAACAATTTTAATAGCACTCCTTTTTCTGTTTTTAGACTGGGAGGGCTGATATTATGCTGTTGATCAGTGCGCGGCCATCACTGAAGTCCTTTGCGTGCTTTCTGTTAAGGACAATGGCTTTTCATTGCCATTTGTTGCCTGTCGCTACACTTCCCTGCGTACTGCAGACTCCTCTTTGTTACTTTCTAACTTGTTTATGTTTGGATCAGACTGCCCTTAAGACTTTTTTTCTTCTGTTATTGATGTACTTCCTTTCTGGTTATATACCATTTCTGTAGGTTTTTGTTTCCCACTTTTTTATTTCACATTTTTGTGGAACTATCATTTTTAAGCCATTCTTACACACCCTTGACACATTCCTCCCCCCCTTGCTTTCTTTGCCTTATTGTTTACCCACCTTGTTGCCCATCTTTGTGTCATCACAGAAATATTTTTTTTCTTCAAACAATTTCTGCACTGATGCTTATAAAGCCACTACAAAGGACTGCATCCAGTGCTGAATGCCTCTGCTACCCACCCCACATGGTAACCTCTCTATTTGTCTGATGAGATTTCCAAGATCACACAAACTCTTTGTAGTTCAGTTAAATGAACAGTTCATATTTGAAGTGTTCATCCAAGTAAAATCATAAAATGAAAACAAAAAACTATATGATGAAACTTTAACCTTCTCTCAAGAAAAGGACCTCCATTAAGCTAGCAACTAGTTAAACTGAATCCTTGCACACCACAACAGTTTCAGCAGCTCTCACTTCCACCCATCACCTTAGCTGGATACATACTGGTATTGAATCTTAACCTAACTGTAACCCTAATCATAACTTTAACCCATCTCCTTACCTCCAAAACACTGTTTTAGCATTTACCCCAGCCATAATACTTACCTCACTGCTTAGTCTAGAGTAAGGATTGCATTAAATCTGTTGATGATGCTGGTTAGAGATGTGAAGAATTCAGGCTTAATTCAGGTAATTGTCTGACTCATGTCCTATCCCACAAAATGTAAGAGTTAGATTTAAGGTAAGAGTTAAAATTACTGTCAAACTGAAGGTCAACTCAGGCATCAGGCTTGGAGAGGCAGTGTATGTGATTGTCCAGGCTTAAGTCAGGCATTTCCTTGCTATCTGCCTATCCCTATTATTCACTGACATTCCTACAGTTTGAGTTTAGGGGTGAATACATAGTTATGTGAGCTATCAAGTGGTCCCAGCAGCCATCTACCCTACTCAAATGGTGAGATGATTGACAGTACCTTTACCGAATATAATTTTGTACAAAAAAGGAAAATGACACATTAATTTTGTTTCTTTTCTACATAAAACACAGAACTGAATATTTCTAGCCCTCACTCAAGCCAGCGGAAGTAAAACCTGAAATAAAAAAAAAAGACAGTTGTGCAATAAAAATTAGCATATAACATTATACAAAAATAACTTATACATTTTCCTTTTTACTTCACACACATTTCCAAATTTTAACTTGTTAATGTTCATTGAGGACTTATTATGGCCTTTAATTTCTCACTGTATATTCCACATGCATTTCCAGTTATTAATCCCTCCAATTTGTCCCAAAACCTAATAACTAACCCACTTTTATTAGTAGTTGGCTTAGCACCCCAAGTCCCCTTCTCCATGCCACATTAGCATGCTGATACTACACATTGCTACTCTGACAATTTGAGCATTCATCACACACTTCACTTCTTATCATTGTCAACCTAGTCAAACCAACACCTTCTTATTTTCAAAAAGTTGCATAATTCCGTTTCCTCATTTCCGCATTCATCTTCGACATGCCTACATTTCTCTACATCCCTCTACTATCCTCACCCCCACACTACTCCCCCGGACTGTCCATAAAATATGACAAATTGTTGTGTCTTTAGGCTTATCCCGGGGGTCGCCACAGCGGAACTCCGACTCGCTAATGTTTGGTAGTGGATTTTTTCGTGCCGAGTTACCAGCCCTGATGCACAACCTTCAACGAAGGCACGCTCATTCACGCATGCCTCCACACAGAAGACGCTCTAGCTGAGAATCCAACGCAACAACGTCTTGCTGTGAAGTGACAATGCTACCGCAGCACCACTACCATGGGTTCCATGACAAATACATAGCTAAAATTACAAAAAACATAGTACAGATAGGAGGTTGGCATAATGTTAAGGTGTTTACCTTACAGACACAAGGTACAGAGTTTGATTCTCACATGGGATAATTGGCAAGGCTTAAAATGGGCCATAAAAGCAGTTAGCCTATTACTGAACTATGAACAACTACAAGGCACCATCCATTTCATTTCATTGGGTAGGGTTGACGTAATGGTTAAGCTATTCACCTCACAAACACAAGGTACACGGTTTGATTCTCACCTTTGGGAAATCGGTTAGGCTCAAAATAGCCCAGAAGGACAACTAGCCTAGTACTTACTTACATATTCCATCCAACCTAGCCATGAGTGGAGATGTACACAATCCTGGCCCATAGACCCATAAAAGCAATACTCCCACTGAACACCATTCCCTTAACATACTTCTGCACCATAGGAAAACTACCGACCTGTTGTTGCTATACATTAACATAAGAAGCATTGCCAATAAAATCCATGATTGAGATGCTGATATCACACTGTACTAAACAGATATTGTAATGCTAACAGAAACATGGCTAAAACCTAACACTACTAACAATGAAATTGCTGCACCAGGTTATAATATCCTACATAAGGACAGAGAAATAAAAAAGGTGGAGGTGTAACAATTTTATTTAAAAATCTCCTTAAAGTCAAAACTTTAGATCGACCGACCTCTGTCTTTGACAACTCTGGAATAATTCTTACTAGGCTAACAATTAATCCCAATAAAGCAATCAACATTATTGCCTGTTGCATCCCACCCAGCAATATCATTGCCACCCTAGAGAATTTACTGTCCTGGGCCTCTGAGAGACTCACACAAGAAACTATTATTATGGGTGACTTCAACATAGATTGGTTTATCTATAGCTCACATAATCCCACAAACTACATTAACCTCTATGGATTCTCCCAAGTCATTTAGTTTCCCACAAGGATAGACAAATCAACCAACAGACAATGAATTCTCGTCTGGATATTGACAAATCAACCACCTCTATCCTTTCTCTACCAGAATCAAAACCCTAAACCTAAAATTCCAACCTATTTACCAGCCTCACTTCTTAGTCCCTTAATGCAAACCTTCACTCTCCCTCCATAACCCTAAAGTCCCCATTTGCTCCCTAAACTTAAAGCTCAACCTCCCCAAACTGGAATTCTCTGATCTAACCCTATAACTCCCTTCCTGTTCCCTAAACCTAAAATTTCAACCACCCTCCCTAAACTTAAATTCCCTGGTTGGTCCCTAACCATAAAAGTCCCTTCTTGTTCCCTAAATCAAAAACTCTAACCCCCTCCCTAAAATTAAATTCCCTGATTGCTCCCTAAACCTAAAACTCCCTTCCCAATTTCTAATCCTAAAATTCTCTTCCCGCTTCCTAAGCCTAAAATCTCCTCCCACTACCTAACCTTAGATCTCCTCTCCTGCTTCCTCCTCACATCTGTTTGCTTCAACTCTCATTTGAGGTCAGGCATAAGCAGCAACGCAGCCAAGCTCCAAGTTGCTTAACACGAGCACCTGTAGAGAATCTTATCTTTCTTTGTACATTTGATAAAATGGAATATATTTACATCAAAAATCTAATATTCCATTTATATATTAATAGAGGTACCCCCATACTCACAGACTTAAATGAGACTATATATCATACACCTTGGTAGGATAGAATTGTGTTGTTTACATCAAACAGCACATATATTTAAATCACTTTACATTAGTAAATTACCAACATCAACTGCACACTGCCTGACAAAGCAGATCAGAGAAAATGTCACAAGTTTTTGTAATGTCATTGGTGGCCAACTCCAACAGTATAAAATGCCATTTTTTTTAAATTATTTTCTGATGCTATAGAGTCTTATTTTAAAAATTATATTGAGTGTTATGTCTTTCTTTTAGGACTTCTAATGTTTCAAGACATCTTTGATGATAGTAATCCACAGTTTACTGATTATAAAGTTGCCGGCAGAGGGCAGTACTGATTGAATTCTATGCTGTGGCCAATAATTGTTCCAGTACAGAAGCAATAGTCCCATATATCCACATCTTTATGCTAAGGCTCAGTTTAACAAATATAGATTGAAGAAACTGTACTATGGCGTCAGTACAGTATGTCTCACACAGCATTAATATATGAACAAACTGCAGCCTCTGTTGAAACACGCACGCGCACACACACACACACACAGACATTTACACACACACACACACACACACACACACACACACATACACACACACAGACATTTACACACACGCACACACACACACGTGCGAGCGCACACACATTCACAATGGCATGCGTCGGTAGCTAAACAGAACTGTCTTTCATGGCTTCACTGCTGAATTTCTCTAACAGTTTAACCTGCAGAGCAGCTTTATTACTAGCCAGTTGGCAGCCACTGGTAAGTCCTGTGCAGCAATATTTAGATAAAATTCATCCTCAGCCCTACCCACCCAAATGCTGCCTGCATGGTATTTTCTCTGTGTGGTACTGGACAACTTCTCTTCAGTCTGAAACAGATCCTTCGTCCTTTATGGTGAGTTGGAAATAACGAATGTGGAAATAAATCCGGAAATAATAAATAATGGATGAAGTCAGTGTTGCTATTCATTGTTAAATTTTATTGATCAATCTCTCTTCAAAGTCTGTGTTAATAGCATGGAAGACATAAGAATTCCCCCACTCACATGATGAGGAATATGCCTACAAAGCCAGACATTCCTTTATTTATGTTCATAGCATATTTATCATGACCAAATAGGAATTGTGATTCCAGATGGCAAAGTAGCATGTGCTGGGCAGGCTGCACAGGTCCAAAGCATATGCAGATATTAAATATTTTACGATCCCTTTTTGGCAGTCAACAAGGGTTGCAGCAAGGCAAAACAGATGCTTTGATTGGGTATTGGAATCTGAGGAAGGCAAGGCTAATACACCATCTGTACTTCTCAAACAGGCAGAATGCAATACACCTTTTCCTCTGGAATCACAGCTTTGGTCATCAGTGCATGTTTCAGGATACTATAGGTCCACCTTCAAGGATTAGAAGGGATATGATCAGAAATATCATCAAAGCTGATGTTTCTGTGTTGGTGGTTCTTCAGTTGCCATTTTCACTTCGACCTTAATGCATTCACTGTTACTGTCTTTTTAAAACGACTGGAAAAGGTACTTCCAATATGGCAGCTCACTGAGTCACAGCAACTTTGTGTCACTTCTCAGTTATCCAAAAGTAAAGGATAAGCTCAGTTTATGGGGTAAAAGTAGAAGTGCAAAGCAACCTAATCAAAGAAAAGACGTACCAGAAAAGTGAATGTCTAACAAAAATAAAAGAAGGGAGAAAAAACAGAGGACAGATCCAAGAGAGATGGAGGATCAGCAGGAGATGATGCTGAATGAAATATGGCAATAACTGCATGAGGAAAAACAAATACTGCAAGAGAAGCTGAACAGGTATGAAGTGAGGTGACAGAAACTGAAACTGTTCTTGATGCTACAGCGATTCAGCACACCACTGATGGAAAATGGTGAATTTTGGGCCCATTTAGATGTGGCTGAAGTCAGATTAGATTGGGCAGAGGCAAAGATACTGGACCTAGAAGATGGGTCAAGAAGGAAGGGTACCTGAGAAGCAGGGGGCTTCAAATTGTAAGGCAGCAGTGATTAAGTGTGCCAGTCAATGGTCAAATATACCAGAAGAGGAAATTAAAGTGGAGAGAGTGCATTGGCCAGGTTGGAGGCAGGGAGGGAGGACAAGGATAGACCAAGAGTGGTCATTGTGAAGTTGTGGTCATACGAACTGAAAGACAGAATTCTCAAGGATGGTGGAAGACAGGAAGGACAATACAGATCAGTGACCAAAGGATATATAATGATCAGGATTACTTCTTGGAGACAAGGAAGAGATGTGGGGGGCTTTATGCTGGCAGTCAGGACTTGCAAGAGTAGAGGATTTAGATAGCAGCTGCTGTGTCCAGCAGTATTATGGTTCTTTATGCACGGACAGGCATATACCTTCAGTAATCTCCACTGGCAGTGGAAAGACTCAAAAAGGTGGATTCAAAGATGGCCGCCATTCTATAAGCACTGCAGTACTTCAGCTCTCCAAATACCAGAGAAAAAAATCAACCCTGTGGATGTACACTTGGAGTTAATCGACTAATTGGCAGCAATTATTAAACTACTAGAAGTCAGTTGTCTTTCCGAGGAAGAAAAATTGAAAGAAAATACTTGGTGACAACAGGATTGGAACTGATTGTTAGGTTGACTCTGAACAGAGCACCAAACAAAGGACTGAACTACCTCACTTCTGAAACTTTTCCTTGGGAAATAACTTTATCTGCAGCATTGCAAAATGTCAAAAGAAGATAAAAATATGGATACTACAACTACCAAAACTAAGCTGTCAGCATTACAATCTCCGGAGAAGGAATCTATAATTAAGAGACAGAAAACAATCAAACAGCAAGAGACTGCAAAAACAGGGGCAACAACGAAACCTGATCAACAGGTCACAATGGAAGAAATTAAAACTGCATTACTACCTACTATACAGGAAGCCTTAAAAGATCTAACATCCCAAACACAAACATTTAGTGACACATGCAACCAGATTCTTGTAAGAATGGAGAAAGCGGAAACCAGAATAGCAGCAAATGAAGACAATATAACATTGCTCACTAAAAGAACTGAGTCCCATGAGGCTGACATTCAAATGATGCAAAACAAAATTCTGGACTTGGAAGCAAGACGTAACAACATAATTATCAGAGGGATCCCAGAATCAATCCAATATAATGATCTGACCAATTCCATTACACAAATATTTGACATACTGCTTAAGAACTCTGTGGCTGTTAAGCAAATTGTCATAGAAAGAGCGCATAGAGCATACAGGGACTCTCAAGCTTCAAATACACCCAGACCTGTGTATGTCAAAATATTAAACTACCAAGATGTGAGCAAAATACTTATAACCATTAAAAAATCTGGTGGATCTATAACATGGCAAAACTATAAAGTTTCCATAACACAGGATTTACCAACACAAATAAGGCAGTCTAGACAAATGCTGGCTCCATACTGTAAGTTTCTGATTGATAAAAATATTAGATTCCAAATGAAATATCCCAACAATTTAATTTTTACTGTTGATGGCATTAAATACTCTGTAAATATGAAAAAAGAAGCAAGACCCACCTTTTTGAAGTTGTTTAAGGCTCTACCATCATCAGAAATGTGAACTGTCCATTGAGGATTCCTTCAACACCAGCGTGAATGGGTTTCTTTATTTACGACGATCCGAGGCTTTAAAATCCTTTGTCTGTTCTGGTTTTTGCAGCAGGCCTGGAAAATCTCTTTTTTATCTCTTCATCTCGTTTTCCCAGCTGAAACACGAAGATTCCACAAAGTTTTATGACTGTAGCGAGCGCTTCTATCCCTCGAGGCATCAGGAAGTCTGCTAGAGGAAGTAGGGGTCCGATTTCAGAGTGGTACAGCCAGGAGATCCGTTCGCGAATTAGGTCCCCCGTCGCGAGCGCGAAACAAAGAAGTAGGACTGTTCTATCTGATGTAATTGCTGGGAAGTAAGAAGAGCTGCTGGAGAAACAAATCAAAGTTGTTTCTGGACTTAATTAAATGAAAAAAGACTGCAGGATGTTGAATGAAGCTAGAGTGGGCAGGTAAAGCTGACTCAGCGTTCTGATGCTTAAACAGGAGATTGTAAGTATAGTGGCAGGTTAAGGTACTGTAGTTTGTTTTTTTCTGTTTTTTTTTCTTTCTTTCTTTCTCTTCATTCTGGTCTTTTTTCTTTCTATTGAATTATTCTTTATCCCTTATATTCCTTCCTTTTAGAGAGAGTTTAGAATCTGCAATTAGATATTGATGCAAGCATGCTTAGACTAATAGGGGTAAAAAGTGTGATGACAATAATAAAGAACACAAAATAATATGTTTCTAGATGTGTAAATTACTGCATTTTTCTCTCTTCTTTTCCTTTTTGTGTGTGATCTCTTTCTGATTTTTTAAACTCTTTATTTTTCTCTTTGTTATTGAATGTTATATTAAGTGAATGTACAACTATGGTTTTATTTTAACTGCATTGATTTTTAAATGTCAGCATATAACTGTGTAAAATTGCTCTGAAGGAATATAGCAGACTATAATAATCAGATCAGTTAAGCAAAATGTGTAACAACTGTGTGCTTATTATGTTAACTAATAGTTTAAGTGGTATAGAACAAGGAAGTATAATGCTAATATGCTAGTGTTGAACATAAAGGCTGAAAGAAGTGAAATATTTGGAATTTAAAACACAATTAGTGTATATGTATACTGGGGAAAATATGTACAGAGCTGTAGTTTCCTGTAAGCAGTGTTTAGTAGGGAATGTCTGGGTTAGGCTTTGTAGATGTAGACGTAGTTGGTGTAGGTTTTTTGCATGACATAGTATTGTTAATTAATAGAGTTGGTAGATTAGTTACTCGGAGGGTTTCAAATAATGTGAAAAGCCTATGTTCATCCTGGTCCGGAGGAAGAGTGGATAGGCACTGGGTAGGGATGGGATGGCAGTTTTGCTTCCAAATAATTTATGGTATGCCAACACTTGTTCATCTAAGATGGTCAAAAAAAAAACTAGATATCGATGTACATCTTTAAGTAGCTTTGAATGTGGATAATAGAATCTTGGAATGTTAAAGGACTCCAGAACATGAAAAAAAGGAAGCTGTTTTTGCATCTATTTTTTAAATCAACAGCAGGATTTATCTTATTACAAGAAACGCATTTGACTAATGACCAGTGGGAGACAATGAAGGATAAGAAATGGATTAGGAAGATTGTAGTGGCAGAAGGGACATCGAACAGTGCAGGGGTAGCAATCATAATTAAGAATCACTTTCAAGGAGAAATTCTGGATATTAAAACAGATCAAGAAGGTAGATGGTGTTTGGTGGTTCTTAAATCCAACTGTTATGATAAACCTATAGTGCTAATGTGGGTATATTCCCCTAATGTGAACCAACATCGTTTTGTGACTTCAATTTATCCCATTTTACAGTCATATAATAATTGCTATATAGTGATGGGGGGTGACTGGAACTCATACCAAGATCCTAAATTTGATAAGTTAGGGGCTTCTACAGGTTTTAATAAACAGGCAATGGTAGCGTTGAAAGAACTGAAAACTTATTTCAAACTGTATGACCCTTTTAAACACACACACAAACAAGCAAAGGCAGAGAACTTTACTTTCTATTCTAGCTGCCATAAAATGTGGTCGAGAATTGACTTTTTTTTAATTTCAGAAGTATTGATTTCAGTTGACCCCAGGGTTTCTAATCAGGCGAGGCAACTCTCAGACCATTCTAAGATAACTTTAACTCTCAATACCAATAATATGAATACTAAAAGACATCATGGATATAATTGGACCTTAAACCCATACTTATTGACCAAAGAGAATATATTAAAAGAAGTTAAGGAGACACTTAAACAGTTATTATACAACATTCCCCGAAATAGTCACCCAATAGATATAGAATGGGCTACAACTAAAATGTTGGTAAGAGGATTATTTATTCAAAAAGCTACATATTATAAAAAATTACTTAATAAGGAACAACTGGATCTGGAAACCAAAATACAACTATTGGACCAAGAGCTGATGAAGAACTATAATAAACAGACAGAAACTGAGCTATTAAGATGTCAGAAGGAGCTGTTTCTACTACGTAATAGGAAATTGACACTGTATGAACAAAGAAGTTTAGTAAAATATGCAAATCATATTCAAACTCCCTCGAAAGCTTTAGCCCGCATTATTAATCAGACAAAATCAGCACGATTAATTACTGAAATAAATCATAACAATACTATATATACTGATAAGGCAGATATCATGAAGACTTTTGAACTAATTTTTAATCAGATTTATGGTGAGCAACAAACACATTTACAAGATGAAGAGAGAAAAGATTTCCTTCAGAAAATCATTTTCCCTAGTATTGACAAGGACCATCATAGAGGGTTAACTAAACCGATTACGGTTGAGGAGGTTTTAGAGTCAATTAAGAAGCTGAAGCCCCATAAAGCCCCGGGACCTGATGGTCTGACTTCGGAATTTTACAAAACCTTCAGTGAGATTCTGAGTAGTGTACTGTCACAGACCTTTAATTATATTATTCTGAATGGGAGTAAGGATCCTCATTTTAATGCCTCAAGGACAATCTTGATATTGAAGGAGAATAGTGATTCCAAAAATCCAGATAACTACAGGCCTATATCACTACTAAATATTGACATGAAAATCATGACATCCATTCTGGCTAGTAGACTGAAAAAAGTAGTAAATTTAATAATATCAGAGAAACAGGCGGGGTTTATAGATGGGAGACAGACCACGGACAATACATTAACACTTCATACACTAATCTCTTATGCGAAATATAAAAATATGAACATATATGCCCTAATAGTCGATGCTCAGAAAGCATTCGATAGAGTAAATTTGGTTTATTTATTTGATATATTACCGTGTTTCAATATACCTCAGGAGTTTATTTCAACGTTAAGGAAATTATACAATAATGCATATACAAATTTATCCATAAATCACGAATGCTCCAAAAGGATACAAATTAAAAATGGTACTCGCCAGGGATGCTCATTATCTCCCATTTTATTTAATCTGTATCTGGAGCCCTTATTTTTACACATTAAACAAAATGTCTATTATAACCCTCCAGTACTTTTTGGGACAAAGATTAGGATGGCTGCCTTTGCAGATGATTTAAATATATACTGTACTACACCGGTCTCTGATACTGAAAAAATACTAACAGCAATACAAAACTTTGAGAGAATTTCTAATTATAAGCTAAATTTCAAAAAAACCAAAATATTCCCTCTGAAGACACCCACACCCTTTTCAATGCTACCATTGATAGGACAAGTAATGACGGAAGAAAAGATAAAATATCTGGGGGTTACATTCTCAACGGAAAACAGAGATTTCTTTATGAATAATATTAAAGCAACTGGAGATCAAATAACATTGGATCTAAAAAGATGGAGCAAATTGAAGTTACCAATGATGGCAAGAGCAGCGATTATAAAAATGAATGTTCTTCCTAGAATGCTATATATTTTTAGAGCTACACAACTCAATATCACGAAAACATTTTTTAAACAGTTCCAGATAGAATTGGGGAGATTTCTTTGGGAACCCAGAAAGACGAGAATATCATATGAGAAATTGATGGCTCCAAAAAATAGGGGGGGGGGGTTGGATCCCCCGGATTTTGAAATGTACTATTTAGTGATTCAGGCTAATAGGATTTTAAGGGTGGCTTACTTGGACAGTAATATTAGAAAATGGATACCCAAATGGGTGCTTCTAACTTCTAAACACATAAGCGAAGTGGGAATTAACGTTAAAGCGGTACCATTTTTAAATATTCGAACACTGAACAAATATGATCTAATGGAGCACATTAAGAAGTATGCAACGGCAACTCAAACTATGTTTGCCTCTCTAAACTTACTAGGCTATATGATGGCTTTTCAACCATTTCATGGGAATCCAAATATGACTATTGGTACTCAACTGATAGACTTAAAGAAATTCCCCCTTATTAAAGATTTAACTGTGCTTGATTTATACCCCTTCCTAGGAGTAGCAGTACATGATATCTTAAAAGAGATGAATCTTCCCATTTCTTATTTAATTATAATGAGGCAGCTAAAAGATCTGGCTATTAATTATTTTAGTAACTCTGAATTTAAAGAAGAGGACCTAGTTATTTCTCGTAATCTGTGGGAAGCCCTGTTACAAGATAGAAAATACATAACCTCAGCTTATAAAGTGATAAAAGAGAGGAAATACAATAATTATATTCTTTTATCGAAATATTGGAAAGAGAAATTGCTATCGATAGATGACAGTAAGATATTGGAGGCGTTTAGCTTAACATTGAAGTCAGTATCCCTTCAAAAACTGGTCTTTACTCAACTGATGATATTCAATAATGCTTATTATACTCGTCTCACTCTTCATAAATTTGATTCAAAGAACTCACCCAAATGTCCACAGTGTTTAGATCAGACAGCGGATCTGCTACACATGTTCTGGAGTTGCAAGTGCATCTATAAATTGTGGAACTCATTAAAATTGCAATTACAAAAAATGGGTTACCAAAACTCAACACTCTCCTGGGAATTTATGATTCTCCACATTCCCCCGGAGAATTTAGATAAATCAAGGAGGATTGTAATTATAAATATCTGTTTACTAATGAAATTATACATAGCCACAAATTGGTTGAACCCAGCCCAGACATCGTGGGATAATTTCAGATTGGTAGTGATAAGGCATATTTTAGCGCATAAGTTATTAATTAGTAACAACAAGAAAAGCATAAACAGTATAAAAATATGGGAGCAATTTTTCAACATTGTGTTGGCCTAGAGGTTCCTATCCACTTTCTCTCAGGATTTATAATAGGAGAACAAAATCAATCTTAGATTAGATAGAGGACGTAAAAACATTACAGATTGTTGGCTTTGGTATGTTACGAATTTTCTCTTAGTGTTTTTTTTTCTTTCTTTTTCTCTGATTAGTGCTAGATCTATTGTTAAGACATGATGTTGATACATGTTGTGAAGTTAACCATTGGAAGCAATATTGTATATAATGTAAATAGTGTGTGGTTTGTATTATGATTTTGAAAAACAATAAAAATGATTATCGAAAAAAAAAAAAAAGAAAGACTCAAAAAACTGTAAACTAGTGGGAGGTACCCTTTTAGGCAGCAAAGACATTTACTCTAGCTTTAAATGGCATGGGGAGGTTAAGGGAGAAACGTGTAATAATTGAACAAGCCAGGCAAAGCTTGGTAATGGAAGCAGAGAGAAAAAGTGAAATGGAAGAAGAGAAGTAAAGAAGCGTATAATTAATAGCTTAACGACTGTAATGTGCATATAAGTACCAACTAATGGGATTGCTGCACTTTTATTTCTGCTTGTGCTGTTAAATAAGCAAAGGATTCTAATCTAAAGAATATTACAAAGAGTGTCAGGTGCTATGTTCTTGTCTGTTCATTTTTGTTGTCAGTTGTACAAATATTGTTATATTGAATATAGTTGAATATTAGCTAAACGAGACCAGTAAAATGGAGCATAAAGGTTAGATGAAGAGATGCAGCACGTCACACTGACATCAGCTAGTGTTGGAATAAGTGTCAGTTGGAAAAGACTGCAAATGAGGTAGGAAATTGTGAATGAAAGGTACCTGGGAAATGTGACAAATTATAGAGGGCCCAGTGGGGTTCTTTAGAAAAAAGTAACTGAGGAGGTTTGATCCTGTGAGGAAAACAGATCCTTGATTTTGGAAAGAGTTGAGAGGAAAATAAATGGAAAATAAAAGACTGGAGTGTTGGGAAGAGAAGAGGGCTTGTGGAGGCAGAATAAAGGTTAAAAAGGGTGAAGATAAAGGAAACGTTATAAAGAAGATGAAGTTGCTGCAGAAGACAGCCCCACGACACTGATGCTACTACCATTTGAAGCAGGACTTGGGCAAGTAAAACTCACAAATTTAAAACAAGTCACTGGAGCTCACATAATGTCACATAATGCAGGCTACATTTATATGTACGTAGATACTTACTGGGGGGACAACCGTGGTGAAGCAGTGGACATGGAGAACAAGAGGAGACAGTACATATAGTGATTTAAAGTGACAGAATGCAAAAGGAAAGACTGATATAGTTAGAAAAAGGTAGGAAGGAGGTGAGACAATGCAGTGGTAGTGAAGAATAAGCCAGATTCAAAGGGGAATGGTAAAAGGAAAGGCAAACAGTAAAAACAACGTACAAATGATGAGCAGCGTTATAAAGATTGCATCCTGGAACATTAATGCCTCAATCAAAAGGTTATCAAAAGGGATGGAGGTGTAAGACTGCTAAAAAGGGGGTGGATACCACATAAGAGCACTGCAGGTAACACACCTGAAGCAGGACTAGATAAAATACTTAAATAGACAAGGGTATGTAGTTAAAGCAGGGGTATCACATGGGAACAACAGAAGAAGAGGAGTGGCAATGCTTGTAAAAAAAGAACTACATTTGCAAGTAGTAGAAAATTTGGAGGATTCTAAAGGGGTGTTTGTGGACCTGAAATGTATAATAAAGGGGGATGCCATCACCAATGTGGGGGTATATTTACCACATCTGAACAAGGGGTATCTTCTAAGGACAATAGCTTTCCAAAGTAGGCCAATGTTAATAGTGGGTGACTGGAGCCTAGAGTGTAGAAAGGGGGATGTAAACAAGGGACCAAGACTAAGATGAGTGCAAAAAGAAAGGAAATATGTAGGAAGTCTATTGACGGAAGGGAAGATGTTTGGATAAACCCTTCCAAAGGGGGCTCAGAATCAAGGGTACACATTTCATTCAGGTAGGCATGAAGAATGTCCCAGACTGGATAGCGGATACATAAACATAGAGAATAAACATTAACTAATAGAAGGGTCTATAATGAACCATAAACAATATGAGACCATGCCTTACTAGCCATAACACTTCAATGTCAAAGGGAAAAATAACTTTCAAAGGAACTAGAGGTTACAGACGTTGTCTGGAGCAGAAAAAAACCCAGAATGGTTAGGAAAGGAAATGTGTGAATTAATAGATGGTACCTCTGACTGGGAAGTGGTTGCTTGAGAGAGAATAAAAAGGGAATTGCAGGGAAAAACGCAAGAAAAGAAAACTAAGAAAATGAAAAAGTGTCAGTACGGGGGGCTGTGGGAGAGAAAGTGAATGAATTATAGATAAATAAAGCAAACAAAACACTGACGGAAATGGAAAGAGGGGGCTCAGAAAGGGGGTAAAATAACTGGCAGATGAGAGGATCTGGAGAAAACAGGCAGGAAGAAATAATATCAACTTTTCAAACACTCCAAGATCAATCAGAGCATTGGCAGTGAGACCAAGGCAGAGAGAAGTGAAAAAGGGTATTTCCCAACTTAGGAAGGGACGGCCAGGGAAAATGCTGCAGACATTAGGGGAATCTTAAGACAAGCTGCAGGAGTATTATCAGAAAGTACATAAAGAAGGGGTGGAAAGGTTGAAGAAATGGACATAATACATGAAACATAAAGTGAGGAGCACCTGCAAGTTAAAGGAGAGGAAAAGAGGGTGGATTTGTCCAAGGATATAAGGTTACTGAAGGCATTCTCAGACGAAGATCAAAAAGCTTTTGGTGGGATTGGACAACTTGATAAAAATGCTGTTACTGGAAGACATGCAGAAAAAGGGAAAAAGCTAGCTAGATTATCTCTGGATGTGGAAAAAGCACTCAGTACATTTAGGTGGGGATATCTGTTTCAAATTTTGAAAAGGTATGAGTTTTCAGAGGGGTTGGACAGAAATACTGAGAAAGATATACAAAGGGACAAAAGTAAAACAAGAACAAGGCTTTAAAATGGTATTTGAGTTATTCAGGGAAAAGCCAAAAGGAGAAGACGGGGGGGGGGGGGCAAGGATGTCCCATTTCCTTGTTTCTTTTCACTATATGTGTTTATTTATTTATTTACATTTGTTAACCTGGTAGTGTCTGACTAGGCCTGTTTTCAGCAGAGGGCTGGGAGAAAAGCTCCAACAATTACTTATCATAAAGACAATGTAATACAGAAATTAATAATTTAAAAAATATATTGAAATTTGATAGGAATGCAAAGGTTACACAGTTACAGATTCTTGAATACAAGCAAAATAATAAACATTATCAAATAATATCACAAGAACAAACTTTACAAGGATGGAAACATTTAGAGTAGCAGTCAAGTAACATAAGAACAAATCTTTACATGACTGGTAACATTTTGAATAAAAATCACAAGCAGTAACAACGTTTTTATTTTGTATTTAGGTAGATGAAGCACAGAGAAGGCATATTATGGTAGATTAGAAATGTAGAGGTTATAAACTGAGAGTCTTTAACAAACGGGATTACAAGGACTGAAATTCAAGGGTAGAAGTGGGGTGACTTGTAGAGGAAAACCTCAATTGTATGGTGATGATATTCTGTTAACGTCAACAGACCCAAAGAAGGGCCTCCTGCAAGTATGGGAAATAGTAAATAAGTTTAGTTAAGTAGCAGGCTATAATGTTAATCAGGGGAAATGCAGGCTGTGTAGATAAATATAATGCAAGAGAAGGGCAGGGAGATAAGGCCTGAGTCAACGTGAATGAAGGAAATAAAATACTTTGGGTTATGGTGAAAGAAACTATGCAACTTACATATTGGAAAATTAAAAGAGAAGATGGGAGCAGAGATCTGGAAATAGAACTAAAGGTACAGGTGATACAGTTATACTTTCTGCCCCAGGTGCTATACCTGAGTCAGGTATTTTGGAATATGTCACAGGAAAACTTTATGAGACAGGTGTTTACACAGCTGAGGTACTACTTTTGGGTGGGGGAAAAGAGTGACAGCAGCTTGGGAATTGTTGACTTTCTCATAGGTTCATAGGTTCATAGGTTCATACTAGGCTATCTGCCTGAGGGCATTTATAAGCCTAGCCCATATTTTTGTGGCTTAAGCCACCCCTTTAGTATGGGGAACTATACCCATTATTTTGCTGTGCCTCTGTCTAGCAGTGACACTGAGGTAATCCCTGGAGTATATCTGCGATCTCACATCCATTGGTCAAGATTTCTCTTGAACAAGGCCAGCGAGGTGCTCTGCCTCACATATACCGGGATTTTGTTCCACAGCATAGGGAGTCTTTGGGTGATGAATCTATCCCTCCAGCACGTCCTATTAATAGCCGTGTCGAGGTTTAAGTCTCCCGCCCTTGTGGCTCTGACGGATCTAGATTTTTTGAGGTGAAGCATATTCATCAAATCTGGGTTTGACATGGCCTTGTATGTCAGGCAAAGGTCACCTCTGAGCAGCGACTGAATAGAGCTGGAGTTCTTTCAGTCGGGCAGCATAGGACAGATTTTGAGACCCTTTATCCTTTTGGTGAGGAACTTTTGTGGCCTCTCCAGCTGCTGCAAGTGTCGGGTCAGATACATTCCAAATGGGGCATTGTACTCAATCATTGGTCTGATGAGTGATGAGTATAGGGAGACTATGACCTCCCTTGATCTAGATGTGAATCCCTTCATGATAAGGTGGGCAATGTAGAAGGTCTTCCTAACTACTTTAGCTACATGGGTGTCGAATGACAGGCTACTGTCAACCTGGGTCCCCAGGTCCCTGATAACTTCTTCTGTGCTCAGAGGATTACCACCTATATGGTAGCTAGGGGTAACCTTGTTTTTCCCGAAGGGTATGACTATGCATTTTTTGGCATTTAACTTTAGGCCATGGCTCTGGCACCAGTCATCCATTTCTGTGAGACCCTTCTGAAGGATATCTGTGTCAGATGTGTTTTCAACTATGGCGCCCAGTTTGCAGTCATCTGCAAACTTTGTCAGCCATAACCCTCCTGTGTTTGCTTGTACTTCGGAAAAGTAGATGCCAAACAAGAGTGGGCCCAGGACTGAGCCCTGTGGGACACCACTTGTGACAGGCTTTGAGTCTGACATGGCGCCAGCAACTCTGACCCTGTGGGTTCTGTCACTCAGCCAGTTTGCAACCCATCTTGTGATGTATGGGTTAACATTTAAGCTGATGAGTTTTTCAATGATACCCGAGTGGGGTATTGTATTGAAGGCCTTCGCCAGATCGAGGTAGGCTGTATGGGCTGCCTTTCCCTCATCAATGGCTTTGGTGACTGTTTCGAAAAAGTCAACCAAGTTTAAAAGGCATGATCTGCCTTTGACAAAGCCAAACTGGGTTGGATCCAAAGTCTGCAAATTCCCTATGTCTTTATTTATGAGGTCCATTATGATCCTCTCCATGGCTTTGCAGATAAGGCTTGTCAAGCTAATGGGCCGGTAATTTCCAGGGTCTGTGGAGGCACCGCCTTTGTGAAGTGGGACCACAGTGCCACTCCTGGGTATGTATCCAGAGGTGAGACTATGATTAAACAGCTGTCCTAGCTGTGGGTTTAATTCCTCGTTGAGTTCGTGGAGCACACAGCCTGGGACACCATCAGGTCCCATGGATGCTGTGTTTTTGCTTTGGAGAGAGCAGTTCTCACTTGGGCGTTTGAGATGTTTGGGGGCTGCAACCATTTGGTATAGATATCTCTCCTTTTGGGGAGTTTGCACTGAACCTGTCAGCCAGTATGTTGGCAATGTCTGTAGGATCAGTAATCTTCACATCATTTTGAACTAGTTCTGAGCATATCTGGGAGTTTCCTCCCAGGTTTCTAACTATAGCTAAAGAAGGCCTTATGATTGTCTTTTGAGTCTTTAGCTATTTTTCTCTCAAAATTTGCTTTGGATGATTTTATGAGAGCTCTTAGTTTTTTACTTATAGTGATCAAAGGTGTCTTACCTTTTAAGGATTTTGCTCTATCTTGTAGTACCTTCCTCCTTTTGTTGTAGAGTTTGTTTATGGCTGGGGTCCACCAGACTGGACGCTTGCCCTTGGTACAAAGAGTCTTTGTTTTGCTTGGGATTGCCTTATCCATGCAGTCCTGCAGGTGCTGGTAGAAGGCATTTGTAAGTGATTCAGCGGCTTGAGTACTGTTTTCCGCCGGCTCGGGGGCCTTAAAGGAGACCACACTAGTCTTTAGACAGAATGGGGGTCTGGGGGTCCTAGATTTTAATAGCTATGCATTGGCTAGCCAACTGGCAAACATTTTTAGGTCAGGGGACCAAAGATACCAAGCAGATTGGAAAAGTATGTTATTGGACAGGACAAATTCCCCGAAAAAAGGCATATCCAAAGGAATATCCAGATGCTTGAGGGGATGTCACACTGTTAACATTTAACAGTTTAATTAAGGGTTTGATGCAGGATGAGGAACTGGATATATGGAAGGAAGAGAGCATTCTAATAGGAGAAACAAAGCAAGAAAGAAAAAATAAAAAAATTCCTTATTGTGGAGCTGGAATAGGAGAAACAGACGGGTTAGATATTGCGTGCTGGTGGTGAAAGATGGGTCCATCAAAATGTGGGTTGATGTGCAAGAGGAATATTCTTTACTTAATGAAATGAAACGGAATGGAAATATGAAGTATAAATCAAGAGATTGGAGTAGATTAGGCAAAGAGGACAGATACTGCCCCATCTGGTATGATACAGACAGTTAGTTCAGTAAGATTAGAGGAAGTACAAGCCAAGATATTAAGTGCACAAGCAGTAGCTATACTGAGATTGAAGGAGGAAAGGATTATCCAGGAAATGAAACAGAAATGGCAAAAGAAAATACAAGACGACATCCCCTGACTCATGTGTAAAATGGGAAAAAGGGGTTGAGGATGGATGGATACCAGAGCAGGTGTGGCTGCAGTGATTAAATTGCCAAAATACACAACTAAGTCAAGTAGGTTTAAAATATTTGTATGGCAATGCCGACACTGGTATTTTTATATGCCAGCTAAACTTAGCCGAATTTTCTGACTAAATAACGACAGCTGCTGGCGATGTGAGACAGGAACAAGGATACCTGGATGCATGTTTTCAGGAGTGACGATCCTTGACCCAGTTTAAGGTTGATATGGAAAACCTGCTGCAAGCAGTAGTAGAAAGACCTTTTCAATTGGCAAAATTACTATTTGTACTCGGCACAGACAAGCAAAACATGGGTCCACACAGCACGGTGATAGCACTGTCAGTGCTGGGTGGCAAAAAGCCAAAAGTGGAAGTAAAAACAGCCCCCCAAGGTACAGGAAGTGGAAAAAAATAGTCATACGAATAGTATAAGGAGAAATGGAGTCAGGGGAACAAAGAAGGTTAAAAGGTTTAAAGATGAAATGGAAAGTATAGGAAGAAAGAAAGAAAGAAAGAAAGAAAGAAAGAAAGAAAGAAAGAAAGAAAGAAAGAAAGAAAGAAAAGAAAAGAAAAGAAAAGAAAGATTGATTGATTGAGGACATGGGAAGGGTAAAAGGACCAGAGACTAAGGTTGAGAGGAATGAGGACTCAGTAGGAAAAAAGGTGGGGTAAATATGAACTGGATATATTCAACTGTACATGACATAATGAAGCCATAGAAAGTAAAATATACAACTAACCATATGCAAATGATGGGCCAGCAGAGGAAAAGATAGAGAGGTTTTCCTATCAAAGGTAACATTTTTACCCCAGTGAAGCACTGAAGACATGGTCAACTGAAAGCAGAAAAAAAAATACAGAAAAAGGAAATAAACAGGGGAAAGGCTGCCCACATAAAATATAATCATGGCAAATGAGTGTAAGAAGCTAAAATTATGTGACAATTCTTGTTTTCACCTGGCTGCAGTAAAAATCCATAAATAGTTCTTATGTTTCTCTTTGAGGTTATAACGTTAGATTTGGAATTAGACAAAGATTGGGGTAATAAATGGAGGGGGGGTGAATGTTCAAAGGTTATATTGGGTGAAATACATGAAATATGAAGAGCAATTAAATAATAAAGCAAACGTCTTTTTACAACTGAGGTGAATAGCCGAGGTGACTGTCTTTGGACACTTCTCTGTATACCATACTGTATTTTAAACAGTATTAGGGACAACATGGTTAGGTTATAGATAGGGATGGAATACGTAGTGTAAATTGGGAAAGAAGGGAAGTGGAAAGAGGTTTCCCACCTGGCACCCAGCATCTAACCCGTATGTGAAATAGTCTTACTGATGATACAGTCATCTACTGAGGGGTGGGCACCATGTATGTCTACTGAGGGGTGGGCACCATGTATGTCTACTGAGGGATGGGCACCATGTATGTCTACTGAGGGGTGGGCACCATGCATGTCTACTGAGGGGTGGGCACCATGTATGTCTACTGAGGGGTGGGCACCATGTATGTCTACTGAGGGGTGGGCACCATGTATGGGCACTGCCGTAAGTCTCTGTTGTAATGGTGATCAATAAGAAGTGATAACTAAATAAGAACTGTTTCCAAAATAAATAAATATATAAATTACTGGCATGGATGCAATATGGCAAACCGTTCTGTCTCTTAAAATTACAGCTGGTCAGAACTACCAAATAAGGCCCTTTCCATTGTAAAACTAAAATCAAAAACCTTCAAATGGTCAACAGCATAAATTCAAAGAAACTAAAGCCAAACATGCCAAAAAGAAATATGGACCAAGACTTTAATAAAATATTTAGAGCTTTCATTGCACTAGCTACGAAAACAAAATCATCACTAATTCCAAGGACAGCCACAAAGCATTCTATAGCTATGTCAAGAATCTCGATGGCAACACCCAGATCTGCTCTGAGTTACAGCACAAAGGCAAGAAAATTACAGAACCAACTGATATTGCCAACATCCTGGCTGATAGGTTCAGTGCTAACTTAACCCCCCTCTCACCCCCTAAAGGGCCCATATCTATACAGGAAGAATGCAGAGTCCCTGTAATCACAACTACACAGGTAAAAGCTGCACTCTCTAAAGCCAAAAACACAGCATCCATGGGACCGGACAACATTCCAGGCTGTGTTTTACATGAACATCAGAATGAACTGGCTCCCCACTTAAGCACCATGTTCAATAATAGCCTCGCACCAGGCTTTGTGCCCACTGAATGGCGCACAGCAACAGTTATCCCACTCCACAAAAGGGGAGCCACCACTGATACCAGGAACTATTGAACTATTAGCCTGACAAGCCTGGTCTGCAAGGTCATGGAACGTATCATCATAGAACTCATAAACAAAGACATTGGTAACCTCCAAACTCTGGATCCCACCCAGTTCGGGTTTGTGAAAGGCAAATCATGCCTCCTGAACCTGATCGACTTCTTTGAGGCGGTCACCAAAGCCGTAGATGAGGGTAAGGTGGTTCACACAGCCTATTTTGACCTCACCAAGGCTTTTGACAAAATCCCCCATTCTGGAATTGTAGCTAAACTCACTAAACTAGGTATAAATCCCTATGTCACAAGATGGGTTGCCAACTGGCTCACTGACAGAACCCACACTGTAAAAGATGCAGACTCCAAATCTGACCTCAAAGCGGTGACAAGTGGAGTACCACAGAGTTCCATCCTGGGACCTCTCCTGTTTGGTATCTACTTCTTTGAAGTACTGGCTAACACAGAAGGCCTCTAGCTAACAAAGTTCGCAGATGACTGCAAACAAGGAGCCATAGTCAAGTCTCCAAATGATGTGGACATCCTACAGAAGGGCCTCGCTGAGACAGATGCCTGGTGTCAGAGCCATGGCCTCAAGCTCAATGTCAAAAAGTGCAGTGTCATCCTCTTTGGTAACAACTCTGTACCCATGAACTACCACATAGGCAGCAATCTACTTAACACCGAATGCGTGATAAGAGACCTTGGGACCCAGGTGGACAGTAGTCTCTCCTTTGACAGTCACATCGCCACAGTAGTCAGGAAGTCCTTCTACGTGGCAACCTCATCATAAAAGGGTTTTCATCCAGGAAAAAAGAGGTCATTGTTCCCCTCTACTCGACACTCATTAGCCCCATTATTGAGTACAATGCCCCTTTTAGAATGTACCTCACAAGACATCTGCAGCAGCTGGAAAGGCCACAGAAGTACCATACAAAGAGGATTACTGGCCTCAAACAAATGCCCTACACTGACCGCCTCAAAAAACTCCAGCTTTACTCCATAGCATATCGTCTACTCTGAGGTGATCTCTGCCTAACATATAAAGCTATGTCAAATCCAGAGCTGTTGGACATGCTACACCTAAAGAAATCCCAATCCCTCTGAGCTACATGCTCTAGGGACCTAAACCTTGTCACCACAATAAACAGGATGTGCTGGAGGGATAGATTCCTGTCCCAGAGACTTCCCATACTCTGAAACAGGCTACCCATCTATGTCAAGCAAAGTTCTTCATTAGCACTCTTCAAGAAAAATCTTGATGAGTGGATGGGAAATAGGAAATACACCCCGGGGATCACTTCTGTGTCTCTGCTCAACAGTGGCACAGGAAAATATCTTTCTTGGATGGTGTAAGCCAGGGAACTTTGTTGGCTAGGCTTACGTAGGCCCTTGGGCCGACAGCCTAGTACCTACCTATGAACCTATAGTAAATTGGACCATCATCAAAGCTGACATTAAACAGACACACTCTTCTCAACAACACTTTGGAAGTAAGTCAACTAAAATGGCAAACATTGATATCAGCTGAAAGGTGCCAGTTTTAAATTAAAACATTAATATAAAATGTTATTTAAAATCTTTACCACCATTATAGTTTTTATAGATTATCTTTTGCTATTTTTATATAGTTTGTCATTATATTTAAAGTACTGTTATGGGTAGAAACATCATGTAGCTTGTTAGGTGTCTGTTTTAAGCAAATCTTTTTAACTAATATTAGTTTTAATGAAATTCCAACCTCCTAGTGGAATGAAGGTGTTGAGCACTTAATAAAAGCATGTTTTTACTTCTTGGTGGCCCTTTCCTTTGTATTTCAAGTGCTGGATCCCTGTGAAATACCTGGATCATAATTCTGTCTCCTGGTAAGAATGGGTGCTGGGCTTCCTTGGGACCTAAACAAGAGACCTGCCTAGATTTCTTCTTAATCATTTCTAATGAATTTATTCAGCTATAGACGATACTTAATTATATTATGATTACTGAAAATCTAATATCCTTACAGGTTGGGGGTGGAATGCCTGGTATCCTGATGGGGTGGCTCTTCCAAATTTCATGTGGATTGACTCTCGCTTTGTCTATTCCTTTCTGAATGTAAAGTCATCAAAGCTAACGGAGGAGCATCAGGCCAGTTTCTCCCCATTTCTCTGCAGATCTTTTTAACTAATCCTTCCCGATACCATTGTATCTTTCCACTAGCCCTGATCCCTGGGGATCTACAAGGCAGTTAGAATTTCTGTTTCACCTGCAGGATCATGCATACTTATCATGTTTCTTGCCCCAGTCACTATTTATGGTTGCTGACACTTTAAACCTAGACATTGATTCCTTTAGCAACTTTTTACACACTGTGTTTTGTCTGCTTTAACATATAGGAATGTTTCTAACAACCAAAGATATATCAGTTACTAAAACATAGCTAAATCCCTGACTGTGGTCTAGCTGGCTGAAGTCCGTTTGCAAATTCTGAAAGGGCCCCCGTAGGGTTGGCAGGGCTGCCAACTTTTGAGCCTGTACCTCAGTCCGTGTGGCTGACAGATTATGCTGCTCTGGCCGATTTGCTGGTCAGGGGGAGGAAAGTCCATCAGCGTAGCAGCTTCTATTTATAGTTTCTGTCAGTCTTCCTTTTCCCTGCGTATGGAACCACTTGAAATATACATGCTGAATAGGGCAGTGTTTCATTTGGAAACACAGGATGGCTATTATTTGCTAATTAATACGATGGGGGTATAAAAGACAACGTGCTTGTCTCAAATATGCTTTTTCCTTCTTTAGTCGCTGTGTCTTCAGTAACTGCCAATTCATCCAGCACTGAAAAGGCAAGTTATTGTTATTTTAATCTTTGAAGTGCAACAATAATTGTACAGCCTGAGAGTTATAGCACATCAGCTTTTGTTGTCTTATCTGCTAATGCACTGCCTTAAGCAGTCTGACTGTTATCACTAAAATGTGAAGCACACTTCAACCTATTCACTATACCTCTGGGTTGGGTGAACAATGTGGCATGGCAACAACTTTGCTGTGAAAATTGCATTTCTTGAAATTCTTAAATGCTCATTACTGACCTGGCAGCAACACTGACTATAAGACATAGTGGACACATAATGTGTTCATAGGACTATGACTGATGTGTAGCCAAAAGCTGCAATGGTCAGACTGGCTCAGTATACCTAATACAATGAGTTTAGGATCACACACACTGCCTAGCACTTGTACCTGTGTTTTGTAAACTGTACTGGTAGACAATTAGAAAACCTTGCTTCTCACTGTCCTGGAGTTTTACAGTAGAAATAGATTTACTATTATCCACATCAGCACTCTCTGTATCATTTTTCCAAGGTGTTTGTTGCTGTCTATCTTACCCCCCAACCTCGGTCTCCTATATTTTTTTAAAAGAGTAATGTTGACATTTTAGTGTCGGTAGCTTCTGTTTCGTGACCTTTCTTCTCTTCTGTCCAATTTTCGCACTACTTAGCTATTGCCAGCACATCTTTATAAATGTTCTTTAATTTTATGTAGAAAATTCTGGACAAAAACAGCATCAATATCTAGCAGAGTCATTGTAGTAGCATTTGCAATGCCAGAAAGTCTCTGAAACACTATTTATAACCTTCCCAAATAATCTGTAGGGCTCCATCATTTTTAATCAAATATTTTAGAACAATCAGCCTTGACTGGGCACGTCTCTAAAGGAGTCCCGCTGTCTTATTATTCACTGCCAGCTGACCTCTGTCTGGCTCTGTTTCTGGCTAACATGCCTTCTCTAACAACTGACTCCTAATATTTTTCTGGCAATGCAGTTCCAGTAACTGATTTTTCTCTACCCAGAAAAAGATTCATAAAAGTTTATTTTCTCACATTCTACTTTAAACTTTTCATGATCCTCCCTCATCTCTGAAATGTCTTTTACCAAATTCCTAGGTGACCAAGGATTGTGCACTCAAATTGGATGGCCGTTATAGTCCAACATTTCTCACAGATGGAGGATAAATCTGTTGACGCTTCTATACTGGTTTTTTGTTTTTATTTTCCCCAGTAATCTTAGCAGGTCCGGCATATTCAGCCTTGATGTTTAACCTTTGCTTCATGTTTGCTGTCAGTTCAGAATCCTCAGTATCTGATTCTGTTTTCATTTGAACACGTTCTTATATAATTTCACTGAAAGCTTTAGCCGCCTTTTCCCATCTCTGCCTCCTACTTAAGTGCCTTTTCTTCTACTGACGCACTGGATTCCACCCTGCGCTGGGTGGGGCACTTCCTGTGCTGACAGCTGCTGCTGCTGTTCCAGAACCGCTGGGTCTGAGACGTGACTGGGCCTCTGGTGAGGATGGTACTTGTACACGTGGCTCTGTGGAATCCCTGTGTGCTATTATTAGGTGGTTGCTAGGAGATGCCCAACATAAATTGATACCTTCAGGAATTTCTTCCTCTTTTCCTTGAAAAAAAAACTGAGGAAAGAAGAAAATCTCAAGGTTATTTGGTTGCTGTTGAGATGAGCAAGAAATGTATACTTTTCTGCTGTGAAAAATGATCACAAAACATGCATTTTTCTGTGCTTGTTCCATTTCTTATGTTGAATGAAATGAATGTGGCTACCAGCTAACCAACGGCTGGCTGTGACTAGAGTCCGTATGTCATGCACTGCTCAATGTGTCACTTGCACATCCACACACAAATTTAGGTTAAGATTACAAATGTTTTAGTAATTTTAAAAGTTAGATGTGCAATTAGATTGTGAGACAGTAACATAGCTAGGGTGTAACGAAGGGGGCAGCTGCCCTAGGCACAAAGTGCTTTTCTTGTCTGCTTTAAATTGCTTGATTGTGTGTGCCATTGCTGTCCATTTAGTGAAGGCTTGTATCCCACAGCAGTGTGGATTAGTACACTCTATTGATACAAGTACCTGAAACTGGACTTTGACTATAAAATCATGTTCCACCTTTTTATTCCCCTGTACATAGTTACCCTTCACACTGTCTTACCGTACCAACCAGGGTCTAGCTTCCATCTCTTCTGCATCAACCCCCATATAGCCAAGTAGAGAGCTGTAAAAATACTTGTTAACCTCTTAGCACAAGAAATCTGGACAAAGCCATCAAAACTGGACACTCCTGGTTTAAGGAGTTCTATGCAGACCTCACATGTGAGTCTCTAATTTCCTTATGTATTCTCTGTGATATATATTAAATTTAACTTCTATATTCTTTAAGCCCCCTTGTCAGTATTAAGCTAACCTAATAAGGTACACCCCTCAGTCACCCAGATAAGCACCAGTTGTTACCCAAGGTGACCATTTTGTTGCAGGACCTAAACCGGGACACTTAAGCTGCAGCCAATTTATAGGCCTACAGCTCTAAACTAATCCCTGCATCCTACATGTCTTGCAACACTAAATTCACATGGTAGTTACGCAACTTGTATTTCTCATGTCAAATATCACAAGTTAATGGAACAGCATTTTTTTAAGTTCCAAAGAATCCAAAGATTTTTTTTAATACCTCCTAGTCTAATAAGCTGTTAAGGCAGAAATTGGGGTACTGCTGGCCAAAGGAGAAGAGGGGGAAGGCATGCCCCGAAGGCAAGAAGAGAGCAGGAAGGTTAGGTTTGTGGTAGTGAGTGTAGGAACTTTGAATGTTGGCAGTATGACTGGTATAGGGAGAGAGCTAGCTGATATGATGGAGAGAAGGAAGGTTGATATGTTGTGCGTGCAAGAGACCAGATGGAAGGGAAGTAAGGCCAGGTGTATAGGAGGCGGGTTCAAATTGTTCTATCATGGTGTGGATGGGAGGAGAAATGGAGTAGGGGTTATCCTGAAGGGAACAGTATGCCAAGAGTGTTTTGGAGGTGAAATGAGTATCGGATAGAGTGATGTTTATGAAGCTGGAAATCGATGGTGTAATGATGAATGTTGTTAGTGCATACGCTCTGCAGGCTGGGTGTGCGATGGATGAGAAAGAAAAATTTTGGAGTGAGTTGGATGAAGTGGTGGTGAGTGTACCCATGGGTGAGAGATTGGTGATTGGAGCAGATTTCAATGGGCATGTTGGTGAAGTGAACAGAGCGGATGAGGAAGTGATGGGTAGGTATGGTGTTAAGGAGAGGAATGCAGAAGGTCAGATGATTGTGGATTTTGTGAAAAGGATGGACATGGCTGTGGTGAATACGTATTGTAAGAAGAGGGAGGAGCATAGGGTGATGTACAAGAGTGGAGGAAGATGCACACAGATGGATTATATCCTATGTATGAGGCCAGTCTGAAGGAGCCTGGAGACTGTAAAGTGGTGACAGGAGAAAGTGTAGTTAGGCAGCATAGAATGGTGGTCTGTAGGTAGATGTTGGTGATCAAGAAGAGGAGGACAAGTGTGAGGGCAGTGCCAAGGATCAAATGGTGGAAGTTGAAAAAGGGTGATTGTGAGGTGGAGTTCAGGGAAGAGTTAAGACTGGTACTGGGGGGCAGTGAAGAGTTCCTGAATAGCTGGGTAACTACAGCAGAGCTGGTAAGGGAGACAGCTAGAAAGGTGCTTGGTGTGACATCTGAACAGAGGAAGGAGGACAAGGAGACCTGGTGGTGGAATGAGGAAGTACAGGAGAGTATACAGTGGAAGAGTCTGGCGAAGAAGAAGTGGGATTGTCAGAGAGATGAAGAAAGTAGACAGGAGTCTAAGGAGATGAGGCACATGGCAAAGAGAGAGGTGGCGAAGGCTAAGGATAAGGCATATGGAGAGTTGTATGAAAGGTTGGACACTAAGGGAGAAAAGGACCTGTACCGATTGGCTAGACAGAGAGACCGAGCTAGGAAAGATGTGCAGCAGGTAAAGGTGATAAAGGATAATGAGGGAAATGTACTCACAAGCGAGGAGAGTGTGTTGAGCAGATTGGAAGAGTACTTTGAGGGGTTGATGAATGAAGAGAATGAGAGGGAGAGAAGGTTGGATGATGTAGGGATAGTAAATCATGAAGTACAATGGATTAGCAAGGAGGAAGTAAGGATAGCTATGAAGAGGATGAAGAACGGAAAGGCTGTTGGTCCAGATGACATACCTGTGGAAGCTTGGAGGTGTTTAAGAGAAATGTCAGTGGAGTTTTTAACCAGATTGTTTAATGAAATCTTGGAAAGTGATAGGATGCCTGAGGAGTGGAGAAAAAGTGTTCTGGTACCGATTTTTAAGAAAAATGGTGATGTGCCAAGCTGTAGTAACTACAGAGGAATAAACTTAATCAGTCACAGCATGAAGTTATTGGAAAGAGTAGTGGAAGCTAGGTTCAGAAGGGAGGTGATGATTAGTGATCAGCAGTATGGTTTCATGCCAGGAAAGAGCATTACAGATGCAATGTTTGCTCTGAGAGTGTTGATGGAGAAATATAGAAAAGGTCAGAAGGAGTTGCATTGTGTCTTTGTGGAGTTAGAGAAAGCATATGACAGGGTGCCTAGAGAGGTGTTGTGATATTGTATGAGGAAGTCAGGAGTGGCACAGAAGTATGTAAGAGTGGTGCAGGATATGTACGAGGGTAGTGTGGTCTGCAATGGGAGTGACAGATGTGTTTAAGGTGGAAGTGGGATTACATCAAGGCTCAGCTCTGAGCCCTTTGTTATTTGCAATGGTGATGGACAGGCTGACAGACGAGATCAGACAGGAGGCCCTGTGGACTATGATGTTTGTGGATGACATTGTGATTTGTACTGAGCATAGGGAACAGGCTGAGGAGACCCTGGAGAGGTGGAGATATGCTCTAGAGAGAAGAGGAATGAAGGTCAGCAGGACTAAGACAGAAAATATGTGTGTGAATGAGAGGGAGGATAGAGGAATGGTGAGGATGCAGGGAGTAGAGGTGGCGAAGGTGGATGAGTTTAATTACTTGGGATCAACAGTTCAGAGTAATGGTGAGTGTGGAAGAGAGGTGAAGAAGAGAGTACAGGCAGGATGGAGTGGGTGGAGAAAAGTGTCAGGAGTGATTTGTGACAGATGAGTACCAGTAAGAGTGAAAGGGAAGGTCTACAAGAGGATAGTGAGACCAGCTATGTTATATGGGCTGGAGACAGTGGTACTGACAAAAAGGCAGGAGTCAGAGCTGGAAGTGGCAGAGTTAAAGATGTTAAGATTTGCACTAGGTGTGACGAGGACAGACAGGAGAAGGAATCAGTATATTAGAGGGTCAGCCCAGGTTGGAAGGTTTGGAGACAAAGTCATAGAGGTGAGATTGCTTTGGTTTAGACATGTGCTGAGGAGGGGTGCTGGGCATATTGGGAAAAAAATGCTAAGGATGAAGCTACCATGTAACAGGAGAAGAGGAAGGCCTAAGATAAGGTTTATGGATGTGGTGAGAGAGGACATGCAGGTGGTTGGTGTGACAGAGCAAGATGCAGAGGACAGGAAGAAATGGAAATAGGTGATCCACTGTGGTGACCCCTAACAGGAACAGCCGAAAGAAGAAGAAGATGTCTAATAAGCTATTAAGCTTAAGTCTGATTGTTACTATATGAATCCCTGGCTGAACCTCTCACGTGTGAACCAGGAACTTTTCTTCACTTCCTGTTCTACACCGGGTCTTATTAAAAAAAGGGAAGTAAAGCCTTTCTGTTTAGCAAAGAACTTCTTAAAGACTTTCATTAAGTGACTTCTTACAAAGAAAAGGATTTCACTGACACAATAACATATAATACAAACTCCAGCAGAGTTATGTTTTGCCATTCGTGCCCAAATGCAAGTTTGTCAAAGAGGTCACGTGCTGACCAGCAGTTCTGGTATCTCCCATGCGTGTTTTACATTTATTGTTTTGAACATTTTTCCAGTAGGCAGTGATACAAAATGCACAAACCAATAATGACAAAACTATCCAATTCAG
The DNA here is from genome assembly GCF_019279795.1 of Protopterus annectens. Taxonomy (NCBI): domain Eukaryota; kingdom Metazoa; phylum Chordata; order Ceratodontiformes; family Protopteridae; genus Protopterus; species Protopterus annectens. The sequence goes on along the minus strand of NC_056745.1, from coordinate 1,490,805,079 downwards.
AACATTTCCATCGTAAAAGTCCACTCAAACTTCTGTCAATCAGTAAATATGCAGAATCTCTGCAGACATAAAAGGCACCTAAATAATTCCACATTACAAAAATCTGTAACTAATGAAGAGGCTGCTGCTAGCAAACAGCTTTATATTTCATTGTTTCATCTACAAATAAAGTGTCTGTTGCCACAATAAAAGTTATAGCATCATGTCCCTGTTCTAATTGCAGAATAGCATATAATACAACCATTTAAAGAAAGGAAATGATTCTAAAGTCAACAAAATATAAATCTCACAGCGCTATGCAATGCCGAAGTACAGGGTATGTGTACATGTTTGGCTTTGTAGAGTGGTGATGGCTGCTGCTGTTAAAAACCTCCACAGTTCAAGAGAATAACCTGAAGAAACAATGGTGCTGTGTTTGTTTCATAAGGAGGTGGGTGTGACATTTAGAGGAAGTGTTATGAATCAGTACCGTCTACACTACAGTTTGTTAGCAACAACAACCTGTTAATCTCAGTTTTTCTATTCTCGCTCTCTCAGATTAGCTGTCATGAGTAAAAAATCAATTTTTAAAAGAAAAAACACTGTAAAAGTGCACACAATGTGAAAAGGGACTACTCTTCTAATAAAAACATAATTAAACAGCTAAGAGCCTAAAAATAAACTACAATTTAACAGACCAATAAAAATAACGCAATTATCATTATGTAAGAACACTAAACAACCTCTTGAGTGGATATTATGAAGAAATAAGAGGCTTTCCCTGAATGTTTGCTGTTCCCCCAGAATACTAATTTATACACCTGCAAGCACATCGGCACTTACAAGCTGGCACCCCTTTATAACACTTCTTGATGGCAAGCACATAATGCCAAACTACAGCAATACCAGGGATAAAGTGATCACCTTAATCAATAAACACTCAAAGCAAATGACTGAAAGATCATTATTGTGGGCAGCAGACAGCTGCTCTCTGTATGAGTCACACAGCACTCTGAAGCACTAAACAGTTAACACGTCCATATATAGCAAAATATTATATGTATGCACATTGTACTAATACTGCACTTTCATTATAACAGTGTCACTGCAGATAAATTAGAGCTCATAATGACCAGACATTTTCCAACATAAAATGATTCTAGATAGCTAATCTTTCCTTAACTATCAGATTAACAGGGGAGTCCCCCAACAGGAAGCAAGAACTATGCGATTATTTCTGATGTGCTGTCAAATGTATGAAAACGCTTTCTCAAAACACTGATCTGACAATGCAATTAACCAGCAGAGCCCGCAGAATAAGCAAATTGTGCTCTTTTCAGTTTAATCCAGACTGAACACTATAAAGCTATAAACACACATTAAAACATGCAGAATGTAAGGTGGTATACAAAGTGATGCTAGATAGCGTTCTATGTGGCTATGTTACACTTTATGGATGTCACGGAATATGACATCTTTTTTTTCCAATAAGATATTTTGCTGGGAATTACTTGTAATTTCAAATGTTAACCATGAGAGAAGGTGCAAGATGTGTCTGCACTAGTAAAACATCTGTGGTAGGCCACGCCGCCTGCCATGAGAGAAGGTGCAAGATGTGTCTGCACTAGTAAAACATCTGTGGTAGGCCACGCCGCCTGCCATGAGAGAAGGTGCAAGATGTGTCTGCACTAGTAAAACATCTGTTGCCATGAGAGAAGGTGCAAGATGTGTCTGCACTAGTAAAACATCTGTCTGCCATGAGAGAAGGTGCAAGATGTGTCTGCACTAGTAAAACGTCTGTGGTAGGCCATGCCGCCTGCACTCTCTTTTCTCTCCATTCTGTGGAACATTCAAGCATTCAGCTTTTCACTCAGCCCTGTTTTTCCTCAAGTTCTGCCACAAGTACCAAAACCCCATATATACCTTTTCTTTCTTGGCTTTATTCTGCATGATCCTATTGTGAAGTACTCTGTATATCCACTGTTTTTATTCCCAGAACTCCCTCTCACATCAGCTCCCTCCAGCTCCCTGCACCCTTGCAGGCCAGTAATATAGCGATTGGTCATTTGGACCTGTAACTTGCTTAGTGACACTTCTCCCTCTCTAATTCTGCTGGTTCACTGATCAGGATGGATTTTTCTGATTGGGTAATGCAATGACACTTCTCCCTCTCTAATTCTGCTGGTTCACTGATCAGGATGGATTTTTCTGATTGGGTAATGCAATGACACTTCTCCCTCTCTAATTCTGCTGGTTCACTGATCAGGATGGATTTTTCTGATTGGGTAATGCAATGACACTTCTCCCTCTCTAATTCTGCTGGTTCACTGATCAGGATGGAGTTTTCTGATTGGGTAATGCAATGACACTTCTCCCTCTCTAATTCTGCTGGTTCACTCATCAGGATGGATTTTTCTGATTGGGTAATGCAATGACACTTTTCTGTCTCTAATTCTGCTGGTTCACTCATCAGGATGGATTTTTCTGATTGGGTAATGCAATGACACTTCTCCCTCTCTAATTCTGCTGGTTCACTGATCAGGATGGATTTTTCTGATTGGGTAATGCAATGACACTTCTCCCTCTCTAATTCTGCTGGTTCACTCATCAGGATGGATTTTTCTGATTGGGTAACATGATGGTAGGAGGCAATATGCCTACTTTGCATCTATGTTATGTTATTGTACGATGAAAATAGCGAACGCTATTTCAGCGTACTGATAATATCTAAACAACAAAATATCGAACAAACGGAACAACAGATTTTTTCCCAGGGAAAAAATTTGCTGCTCCATAAAAAAAAAAAAACAAAAAAAACTTAAACACAATGTGGGGGGCTGTGCCCCCCACACACCCCCTACTTAAATATACCAACTCCGAGATTGCACCATAGTGGAGGAAATGGCAAAGTCCTGAAGACGACCCACTGAATTTTTTCCCTGGGAAAACATTCTGTGTTCCGTGACTTCGCTATTTTGTCATTTCGACAGTATCGGATCGACTAAATAGCATTCGCTATTTAGTCCATTTGATACTGTCATATAGACCCGCCTACTTCACAGGAAAGGAAATGCACTTGATTGGATGTCCATGTTTTAGCATTTGTTTAAGTTGGTACCAATAACAGCATGCCTCACTAAAGTAATGAAAAAGCAGAGCAAAAGGACAGAGAAGGTAGTTTTACATGTCAGGTCTTCAGAGGTCTCTTTGAGCCACAAACTCCCAAGTCAGGACCATTCAGATTAAAAAAAGGACATTTCCACATCCCAAAGAGAACATTTGGGATTCCAGGACAGAGACTTCCAAACTGGGACTGTCCTGGAAAAATTGGGACACTTGGTCACCTTGGGTGAGTGGGTAGTGGAGTGGGCTGGTCCAGGTGTGGCTGAGAGTTGAGGATAGCTGGGGGAGGAGGGAGCTAATAGGAAGGGGAGGGATTGTTGAATGTGATGTGATGAGGGGTGAAGAGGGCTGATGGGATTGTTTGGAAATGGGAGTGGTTAAGTAGCTATAAATATAGAGGTAGTGAGGGCAGGTGAGAATTGGGGGCAGGGTAGGGGAGCGGAGTAAGCCCGCAGGGCGAACGGAGTGAGTAAGAAAGGAGACTTCCCAGAGATGATCAGTGAGATGGAGGACAGACCTGGAGCTGGAGAGCAAGCTTAGAGGTAAGGGAACACAGGAATAAGACACTGAGCAGTACAGAATGGGAGAGCTGGACAGGAGAATTCACTAGGGTGAAAGTACTAACACAGGGCTACTGTAGGTTAGGTATAGGGAATGAGTGGATACTGCCACCTAGTGACCAAACTATGATTGACTTGTGGGATATGCCAGGAACAGGCAAGGGAAATAAGGGAGTAGGAGCTGTAAACCACAGAAGGCTGCTAGCAAAACGTGTGGTGAAGCTCTAAACTAGGGTGATTTACACTAAAATAGTAGTAAATATAATACCACAGTAGAGTTACATATGCCCTGTAATTCTTTGAGCTGTTTCTTCTATACTGCATACTAATCATTGAAGCTGCATTTCCCCATGTCTGTTTCATACAAAAAACTATCTTCTGTCTTCTCGTAACTAACCTTGACCTCATATTAGTCCATCTGCATACAAGGAGGGCAAAAATGCCCCACATCAGTACCTGTAGTTGTAAATAATTCTCACCATAGAAATAAAAAAATATTTTTTAATTAATATAGTCTTTGTAAGTTGTAATAAAAAGTAAATTCAGAAATATGCAGTTGTATAACATCCAACCAATATTTTAAAGCTTTTAACCCACAGACCTTTGTGCATGTACATTTAATATTAACTGCAACAGCTGCATAGTGTCCTTTACATGGCCAATGACAAAAATGAGGGGGGATTTAAAATAAATTCCAAGTACCTTAAAATTTGTTGAATTAGAGATCTTGTACTTTATTCTATGAGACATCGTTGTGGGTTTTCACAGGACCTTATGACTCTTGGGTAGTATGTAAGATATATGGGCTTTGGAATATTGATGGGCAATTCCCTCTGTAATGGTTCAGAAACTACCACAGAATATACAAAGTACTATAAAAACTCATCAATTTCTATATTAAATTTTGGTGGGGTCATATGGATGCTTAAAATAGTAGTTTAGAGTGCCTATCCATCCCACACCACTACCCCACCCCCTTGTAAGCATTAGTAACAACCCCCTGTGTGTTGTGTTATAGTCTCTACAGTGTATTTACTTGGGACCTGGATAAATTGTCTTATATTCCTTAGAATGTTATAGGAATGGTCATGCAATTCTCTCAGTACTGCCATTTTGAAAGCTTAAATCAGTGGGAAAGGTAGTTGGAAGGAAGAAACATAAAAATTAAAAGGGACCACATCACTGGAAGCAGATTCTGTAGTTAGAGGTTGCCACTTATGAAAACCACAATATAAGGTTCAGTTTTCTGCAGAAGAACTTTAAATCTTCCACAGGATGACGTTCAGATGTGTACAAACGTGTATCAAATGTAATCCTTTATTTAGTACATGAAGCTCATCAAAGTTTAAAGAGGAGGAAATAATAATAACCATGTCTAAGTAATCTACAGAACAGTTTATAAACACATATTCAGCATTTGCTCAAAAGTTGTGACCATGTTCCTTGTGTTTCCTAGTGCCCATGCAGTTTACAACGGAAGATGACATCCCCTCACCAGCCGCATTAGAACAGCTAATAAGATGCAACTCATCACACAAAGTCCCATGTCACATAATATATACCAACTCTGTGTTTGCATTCATAGGGTAGAAATGACTAACTGTTTTATGTAAGCAATACAAATTGCTTACTCTTTTAAAACATTCGATGTTAAAAAAAACACTGGACCTGGCATTGTACACACCCTCTCTGATTATTACCTACCTTTATACCTTTAGCATTCGCTATTTAGTCCATTTGATACTGTCATATAGACCCGCTTACTTCACAGGAAAGGAAATGCATTTGATTGGATGTCCATGTTTTAGCATTTGTTTAAGTTGGTACCAATAACAGCATGCCTCACTAAAGTAATGAAAAAGCAGAGCAAAAGGCAGAAAAGGTAGTTTTACATGTCAGGTCTTCAGAGGTCTCTTTGAGCCACAAACTCCCAAGTCAGGACCATTCAGATTAAAAAAAGGACATTTCCACATCCCAAAGAGATCATTTGGGATTCCAGGACAGAGACTTCCAAACTGGGACTGTCCTGGAAAAATTGGGACACTTGGTCACCTTGGGTGAGTGGATAGTGGAGTTGGCTGGTCCAGGTGTGGCTGAGAGTTGAGGATAGCTGGGGGAGGAGGGAGCTAATAGGAAGGGGAGGGATTGTTGAATGTGATGTAATGAGGGGTGAAGAGGGCTGATAGGATTGTTTGGAAATGGGAGTGGTTAAGTAGCTATAAATGTAGAGGTAGTGGGGGCAGGTGACAATTGGGGTCAGGGTAGGGGAGCAGAGTAAGCCCGCAGGGTGAACGGAGTGGGTAAGGAAGGAGACTTTCCAGAGATGATCAGTGACATGGAGGAAAGACCTGGAGCTGGAGAGCAAGCTTAGAGGTAAGGGAACACAGGAATAAGACACTGAGACAGTACAGAATGGGAGAGCTGGACAGGAGAATTCACTAGGGTGAAAGTACTAACACAGGGCTACTGTAGGTTAAGTGTAGGTACAGGGAATGAGTGAATACTGCCACCTAGTGGCCAAACTATGATTGACTTGTGGGATAGGCCAGGAACAGGCAAGGGAAATAAGGGAGTAAAGAGGGGGCTGTAAACCACAGAAGGCTGCTAGCAAAATGCGTGGTGAAGCTCTAAACCAGGGTGATTTACACTAAAATAGTAGTAAATATAATACCACAGCAGAGTTACATATGCCCTGTAATTCTTTGAGCTGTTTCTTCTATACTGCATACTAATCATTGAAGCTGCATTTCCCCATGTCTGTTTCATACAAAAAACTATCTTCTGTCTTCTCGTAACTAACCTTGACCTCATATTAGTCCATCTGCATACAAGGAGGGCAAAGATGCCCCACATCAGTACCTGTAGTTGTAAATAACTCTCACCATAGAAATAAAAAAATATTTTTTAATTAATACAGTCTTTGTAAGTTATAATAAAAAGTAAATTCAGAAATATGCAGTTGTATAACATCCAACCAATATTTTAAAGCTTTTAACCCACAGACCTTTGTGCATGTATCCTTTACGTGGCCAATGACAAAAATGAGGGGGGATTTAAAATAAATTCCAAGTACCTTAAAATTAGTTGAATTAGAGATCCTGTACTTTATTCTGTGAGACATCGTTGAGGGTTTTCACAGGACCTTATGACTCTTGGGTAGTATGTAAGATATATGGGCTTTGGAATATTGATGGGCAATTCCCTCTGTAATGGTTCAGAAACTACCACAGAATATACCAAGTACTATAAAAACTCATCAATTTCTATATTAAATTTTGGTGGGGTCATATGGATGCTTAAAATAGTAGTTTAGAGTGCCTATCCATTCCCCATCACTAACCCACCCCCTTGTAAGCATTACTAACAAGCCCCTGTGTGTTGTGTTATAGTCTCTACGGTGTATTTACTTGGGACCTGGATAAATTGTCTTATATTCCTTAGAATGTTATAGGAATGGTCATGCAATTCTCTCAGTACTGCCATTTTGAAAGCTTAAATCAATGGGAAAGGTAGTTGGAAGGAAGAAACATAAAAATTAAAAGGGACCACATCACTGGAAGTAGATTCTGTAGTTAGAGGTTGCCACTTATGAAAACCACAATATAAGGTTCAGTTTTCTGCAGAAGAAGTTTAAATCTTCCACAGGATGATGTTCAGATGTGTAGAAACATGTATCAAATGTAATCCTTTATTTAGTACATGAAGCTCATCAAAGTTTAAAGAGGAGGAAATAATAATAACCATGTCTGAGTAATCTACAGAACAGTTTATAAACACATATTCAGCATTTGCTCAAAAGTTGTGACCATGTTCCTTGTGTTTCCTAGTGCCCATGCAGTTTATAACGGAAGATGACACCCCCTCACCAGGCGCATTAGAACAGCTGATAAGATGTAACTCATCATTAGCTACAAAGTCGGTGTCCATGTCACATGATATATATTGGATTGGACTGGATTTAATACAGCTGTGTTTTTCATTCAAGGGTAGAATGACTAACTGTTTTATGTAAGCAATACAAAATTGCTTACTCTTTTATTTTTATTATAATTTAAAAAAAACACTGGACCTGGCATTGTACACATTCTCTCTGATTATTACCTACCTTTATAGTACAGTCAAACTAACTTACTAAAACTTACCATTAACTACTTCATCCTATGCTTCCTATGCAACCTCCAAAGCTTCTTCTATACTCTGCTCCCTGAAATTCTTATGTAACCTTTTAAGTTTCTGCTACTCTGCATACAAAACCTTATATTTACTCATCTCTCTTTTTAAACCAAAACATACAACTTATTCTACTTTTTTAACAGTCTCCTTTTTGTTTATAGTACTGTCTTATCTGTCAACAATATACATGTATGTAGCTTAATATATTAACTACCAAACTTCTCTATTGCTATTTTTATTGAAATGTATCTGTATTGCTATTTTTATTGCATTGTATATCTTTGGAGCTTTTCTCCCTGGGCCTCCACTGAAAAAGGGCAATAGCTCAGCCGGACACTTCCGTCAACAAATGTAAAATAAATAAATAAATAAAATAATCTTTACAAACTGCATTGCCTCACTATGGAATGAAACTGCATTCTCACAACTTGTTTTAAAATAAAAGACAGAGTCTATGTGTACGCCTGACGGCTTTCTAACCAGTGTTGAGTATATTCGAACCAGAGCTGCAGCTATCCTTTTGTTTTCCTTTTGTTTTTTTTGTCTGGGAGTGTTATTTGGAATTATGACATTTTAATGTTTGGATAAAATTAAACCAAGGGTTTCTGGATCACACTTTAGTTAGACTTTTTTTCCATACTAAAACTTCATTCAACTGCACTATGTAATTGGACATAACAACAACCAGTGTTTACTGACATCAGTCTGTCTGAGTAAAACATTTTATTTTCCTTGTGAAGCTGCAGTGTTGTCTTGTGTAGATAATGAAATGTTTTTAACGGTAAAGAGTTTTCATTTGATCATCTATAAAAGTTTGTGGCTGATGTCTTATGTTATTAATGAAGTCTATCCTCACAGTATTGGTAGGAGCTTGTTACCCATATTGTTTAAGGGGGGATGCTTAGTTATCAGCATGCCATCATCATCATCAGCCCCCTTTTTCCCATTTTTCTACACAGGGTCGTGGTATTGTGTTAACTGTCGCCAACTCTCTCGATTCAGTGCCACACTCCTGCCTTCTTCAACTCTCATGCCTGACTGTCACAGATCTTCTTTCACACAATCTATCCACCTCTTTGCTGGACATCCTCGCTTCCTCTTATCTTCTTCCTGTCTGTCCCAAATCTTCCTCACCAGATTGTCTTCTGCTTTTCCACACATGCCCAAACCACCATAATCTGTTCTCTTTTATCTCTTCTGCAATTGGAGCTACTTTGGCTTCTGCTCTTATGTCCTCATTTCTTTGTCTGTCCCACAGTGTGCATCCTACCACCCTTCTCAGGCACTTCATTTCCATCACCTCTGGCTTCTTCATCTGCTCTGCCTTTACTGCCCAGGTTTCTGTACCATACAGTAGTACTGGTCACACCACTGTCTTCTACACCTTACTTTTCAGCTTCTTTGGCATTCTTCTGTCATAGACTACACCTGAGACTCTATGCCAGTTGGCTGCAGCCCCTCTGATACTAGCTTTGACCTCTTCATTCATACTACCCTTCTCCTCAACCACCCCTCCCAAATAACTGAAGCTGTGTACCCGGTCCACTATCTTCCCTTCTATCTCTATTCTCAGCTTCTTCTGTTTCCCCAATTTGCTGCCATCACCACTGTCTTATCTGTGCTTAATTTCATCCCATGTGCTTTCAGATTTGCATTCCATTCTCCTATCCTTTGCTGAAGTTCTAGCTCAGAGTCTGCCTGTACTGCCACGTTGTCTGCATACAGCAGCTTTGTTGATCTGTCCCCTCCCACCTGTTTGCTAATGTAGTCCATCACCAGTATGAACAACAGTGGACTCAGAGCTGAACCCTGGTGTACACCTACTCCAGCTGAGAACTCTTCTGTGAGGTCGAACACGATTTGTACTTGAGTCACTGGGTCCTTGTACATAGCTTACACTAATTCTACCAGTGTTTCTGGGACTTTCAAACCACCCCAGTACTGCCCAGATCAGCTTTCTTGGGACCTTGTCATATGCTTTTTCCAAGTCCAGGAATGCCCAGTTGGACTCTCTCCTTATCTCTAGCTTCTTCTCAAGTATCTGTCTCACTGCAAACATCAGGTCAATTATGCTGCATCCTGATCTGAATCCAAACTGCTCATCTCTATCTTACATTCTACTACTCTGCATATCTGTCTATCAATCACCCTCTCCAGAACTTTCATGCATAGGTTCATAGGTTCATAGATTCATAGGTTCGTACTAGGCTATCAGCCCTAGGGCCTATACAAGCTTAGCCATAACAATTCCCTGGCTATTTCTTCCCACACTATTTACTTCCCTGGACCCCTGTCTAGCAGGGTGACTGGCGTGATCCCTGGGGTGAATTTCCTTTCTCCCATCCAGTCATCAAGGTTCCTTTTGAAGAGGGCCAAAGAGGCACTCTGCTTGACATGTATGGGCAATCTATTCCAGAGTCTGGGGAGTCTCTGGGTCAGGAACCTATCCCTCCAGCATGTTTTGTTTATTGTGATGACAAGGTTTAGATCCCTGGAGCATGTGGCTCTGAGGGATTGGGATTTCTTTAAGTGTAGCATGTCCAACAGCTCTGGATTTGACATGGCCTTGTATGTTAAGCAGAGATCGCCTCTGAGTAGACGATATGTGGCAGAGTATAGCTGGAGTTTTTTAAGGTGGTCAGCAGAGGGCATCTGCTTTAGGCCTGTGATTCTTTTAGTGAGGTGTTTCTGTGGCCTTTCCAGTTGTTGCAGATGTATTGTGAGGTACATACTAAATGGGGCATTGTATTCTATAATGAGTCTAATGAGAGATGAGTACAGTGGGACAATGACCTCCTTTTTTCCTGGATGAAAAGCCCTTAGTGATGAGGTGTGCCACATAGAAGGATTTCCTGACTGTTGTGGCGATGTGGTTATCGAAGGTGAGACCACTGTCCACCTGTGTCTCTAAGTCTCTTATCACACTCTCGGTGTTTAGTGTACTGCCACCTATATGGTAATTCACGGATACATGTTTTTTCCCAAAGGGGATAACTATACATTTCTTGGCATTGAGCTTGAGCTCATGGCTCTGGCACCAAGCATCTGTTTCTGTAAGGCCCTTTTGTAGAATATCCACATCATTTGGGGATTCAATAATGGCTCCCAGTTTGCAGGCATCTGTGAACTTTGTTAGCCAGAGTCCATTAGTGTTGGCCTGTACTTCAGCGAAGTAGATGCCAAACAAGAGCAGTCCCAGGACTGAACCCTGAGGTACTCCACTTGTCACCTGTCTGGAGTTGGATTTGGAGTCGGCTACTTTTACAGTCTGGGTTCTGTCAGTAAGCCAGTTAGCAACCCATTCAGTGACATAGGGATTAATGCCCAGCTTAGTAAGTTTATCTATGATTCCAGAGTGGGGGATGGTGTCAAAGGCCTTGTGATAGGAGTTTGATGCCTCTGTTTTGCCCACAGTTGTGGATGACCCCTTTGTTCTAATACACTGGTATGAGTATGCTTATTATCCAGTCATTTGAGATACGCCTTTCTCTCCACACTATTAGTACCCTCAGGAGCCATTTCTCCCCTATCTCACCCAGCATCTTTATCATATCTGCTGTGACCTCATCTGAGCCTGCTGCTTTCCCTGACTTCATTTTCCTTAGTGCTGTTCTTACTTCTTCTAGGGTGGGGTCCTCTTCTTCTCTCATTGTAGGCTGTTTCTGGGGCAGTACAGCTTCTCTGGGGGTTTCTTCATTCAGAAGCTGCTGGAAATACTCCTTCCATCTGCCTTTAATGTCCTGTGGACTGGTGAGCAGGTTCTTGCTGGCATCCCTTATTTATGAAAGGTGTCTGACTATCTTCTTTATCTTTCTGTCTTTGCCTTGCAACCTGATATAGTTTCTTTGTGCCCCTTACTGAGTCACTTTCCAGACGTTGGTACAGTGCCTCCGATGCCCAATTCTTTGCTATTACAACTTCTTTCTTAGCTTCTTTGTTAGCCCACCTGTAGTCTTTCCTAGCCTGGTCAGTCTTTTCTATCTCCCACTTCTTTCTGCACTCCTTTTTTTCTTTTGATGACTTCCTAGACTTCTGCATTCCACCACCAGCTTTCCTTATGTACCTTATTTCCATACCTGGCTCGGCCACATATCTTTTATGTAGTCCTAACACATGCTGTTTTTAGGTGCTGCCACTCTTCTTCAACTCCACCTATTTCCTCCTCTTCTTGGGGTACTAGAGCCCTGAGTAATTCCTTGAACTGTTGTACTTTCTCTCCAGTCAACTTCCAGGTCTTCAGCCTGGTCTCTGTAGATCTTAGAGCCTTCTCTGACCACTTCTTGCAGCTGATTTTAGCAACTAATGGTTTATGCTGTGGGCCGACTGTTTCACTGGGGAATGACTTTGCAATCATGGATTCTGCCCCAGTGCCTTTTCTCTACTAGGAGGAAGTCTACCTGAGTTGCACGTTGGCTACACTTGTGTGTGATCTTGTGACTGTCTCTCTTTCTGAACCATGTGTTGGTTACTATCAAGCCATTTTCCAGACAGAAGTCTAGAATGGCTTCTCCTTCTTTATTCTTGTTGCCCCACCCATGTGGACCCAGGCAGTCCTCGTATCCTGTTTTGTCTGTCCCAATATGTGCATTCAAGTCCCCTACTATCAACACCAATTCATGTTGTCCTACTTTATCTTGCAGGTCCTGCAACTGCTGTCTAAATGCACTCTTTTCCTCACTATCACAGCTCTGCTGTGGATCATAGGCTGAGATTATGAATACTGCTCTATCATTACACTGGAGTCTGACTGCCATGAGTCTGCCATTAATTCTGATGATATCCCTCACTACCTTGTGAAGCCTCTCTCTCATCACAATTCCTACACCATTTCTAGCCTGCCCCCCCACCTGAGTAGTAGAGTCTGGATCCCAAGTCAAGTGGCTTTGCTGCACTGCCCTTCCCTCTCATCTCTTGGATACATAGGATGCCCAGCCTCCTCCGTATCATCATGTCATCCACTTCCAAGCTGCATCCTGTCAGTGAACCTACATTAAGCATAGCAATTCTCATTTCATGTTTGGCAGGTTCGTTGGTTTTACGTCCAGGTTTTGCTCAACAGAGCTAACCAGGTAAACCAGGCTGGGCAACTAGACAGCGACCATCCAATAGCTTATTGACCCAGAGCTGCTGGGCTTTATGGCAGGCACACACTGACCAATAGGGGCACATATACCCCTCCCACTGTTAGCAAGGGTCCCTGGTGTTGGTCAGAGTAGGCCAGGTCCTCAACCCACTTATCACTGGTAAGTAACTATGCCCATTTTTGGCGATATTAGTCAACATGACTGAATCACCTAGAGCCATATTTTACACTGTTGAGTGGCTAGCCATGTCACAGTGTGCAGTCTGTGATTTGTGTTCTCCTATATTGAGGATACTATGCACCACAGTAGATGCCCAAAGCGGTTGGTCTGTACAACTCTTTCTCCTATAGGGCACCATGTAAAGTCTGTGCTGCTGCCCACAGTGCCATTCATTGGTGAGTTTGAGATGGAACCACTCCGCATGTTTTTCGGACATGGTAGAAAACCCATGGAGTCACAGAGAGAACATGCAAACTCCAAACAGGCATCGGTCGGAGGTCAGGATCGAACCTTGTATCTTGAGAACCGAAGAACTTAACCACTAAGCTATTTGCATATATATATTTATATACTGGCTGTCTTACTGGAAGAGAGTTCAGTAACTGAGATATTGATATCAGCTTAGTAATCTAACTGGTGACAGCATGTACCATGAATATAGGACAGTGGTACTGTCACTGGAGAAGTTGCAATAGTACCACCTGTGTAACTTTCTGAGAATGTATACCTGAGAATATACATTACGTCTCAGTTTACTGTTGGTTTGATTGCACTAACTGGTACCTGATTCAGACTGAGGTGGGCAAACTACTGTGCAGTCTTTGATTATTACCTTGCTCTGTAGCTGGCAGTGTGATGCTTATTTGGGTGTGATAGGTATCAGTCATAGCCCAAGGCAGTAGTTTGCAGTTACCTCAAGCTGTTAGGGCCTGTCATCATTTGTATACATTATGGATGTAAGTGGAGCAAGTTGAAGCCCCCCTAAATCTTAACCTTTACATTATTTTATTGCAGTGATAGGATTAAAACTCCATCCATTCATTACATTATTTGTTAACAGCGAGGAGAAATTTAAAGTCTGTAGCCTTATTTTCACAGCACACATTAGATGACTCTTCATCAGTTTCCCAAATCAAATCAAGAGGCTATCTTGTCTGAGAACATTGTTATCATTAGAAAAATGCACAGGGTTTCTTCTTTTTCAGGTTAATTCATTACTTTGTCTATATCCTTTATGATTTCTATGTTACGTTTTGCATTTTCCTTTCTGTAATTTCATTCTAATTCCTCTATCATTTTTATATAATCATGAAATGGTCCATATTACAAATGGAAAAAACAGGTTGTACCTTTTGTAAACTGTCTCGCATGCAGTATAGCTACCTGCTTTTCATGGAACTCAGCCAGACTTTACATTATGTTGGATTCAGCAGCATTTCCGCATAAAATGAATTATCATAAGCACTTTTTCACTGAGACCACATGGTGCCATATCTTTGGTAGCCGGAAATAGAAGGAGAAATACTTCTTTGAGATGCTCCCCAACATGAAATAATCTTATTTTTTCACAACATTTTTATCTCATGTGAGAGCCAACATAAGTACTTCCAGGTTTCATGGCACATCCATTATTAAATGCTAAGCCGGACTGGCAAGAGACGATAAAAAACAAATTTACTTCCAAAATACAAAGAAACACAAACTTGTACACATTGTATATAACAAAAATCCAAATCACAAGGTCAATTCAGTAAGCGCTTTCGTTTGGCATTTGCCAAACTTTTTCAAACTTGACCAACATCACTTCCTGTTCTATAAATACTACGAAATGATGTCATAGTGAATCTAATTAAGCTACATTGTTTAAAGCAACGGAAAACTAAAATCTATAATTAAAAATGCTTCAAAAAACACTTCAAAAAACATTGCACATACCATTCTAGCAGAGTTCAAATAAGTAATCAGCTGATAAACATGTAATACAAGTATATATTAAATAATTTAGTAAATTAAGTTAAAATAACAATTAGTGTAACCATTAATTTAGAACCCAGGACATAAATCGTATAGTAAATTACATTCTAAAGTTCTATGTCTTACAGTATTAATAAATTTCCTGTAATATATATATATAAGTAAATAAATAACACATTGTAATAATTCTTAAAAACTGTTATATAACTATATCAACCACCATCTATCTAGTGATTTTAATTTTAAAATGCTAGCTATAGAGCTATTACTATTCATACCAGGCCAATTCTGTGCATCAAGCCGTATTTGCCACTCTAATTCGAGCTTCTCTAAGCGTGGTTGCCAAGCTCCACCCCTTTCATTCATTTTTAAAATGTCTAAAACAACAAATTTGAATGAATGTGTGGTGTATGTATTGATATGTTTGACCAGAGCATTTAAATCATTTTTATCGCGTATTGTTCTAATATGTTCACCTATACGTTCCTTAAACTTTCTCTCTGTTTTCCCAACGTAGAACATATTACAGTTGCAACATAATGCACAATAAACTAATTTTTCACTGATGCAACTGGCTTTATCTTTTAATCGAATATTTTTACCATCAATTTTCACTTCATTTGTTTCAAACACATATGGGCAGTATTTACATCTACCACACTTAAATGATCTTCCATGTTTATTGTTGATATGTTTATTCTCCAAACTTTGTTTTAAATTAATACCCCTTTTATATATTATACATGGACTACTATCAAAGTAATTGTGTAAGGATGGATCAGTCACTATAAGTTGCCAATTCTTCATGATAATATTGCGAATAGCTGCACTGTCAAAAGTATATGTTGTTATAAAACTTCTTGAAAAACTTTTACTTTTTGACATATTTGATACATCAATATTACTTACAATAATTTCATTTTTTCCCCTGAATTATTTAAATTAATTGAGTTTTTCATGATAGTATTTCTAACTATATTCGGTGTTTTAATTTCTACTGAATTTAACAATGGTTTAAAATACAAATTATCATGCTTAACTATTATCTCAGACATCACTTCATTTATCATCTTTCTGGGTAACCTCTATTTTTAAACATATCATATAATTTCAGACATTCGCTGATAAAATCATCTCTTTCGCTCACCATTCTGGAAGCCCTAACAAACTGGCCCTTTAAGACAGCTTGTTTTTGACTATAAGGATGGCAACTATTAAAGTGCAAGAAGCTATTACTGTATGTCTTCTTGCGAAATATATTTGATGTTAATTTTTTATTAGAATAATCTTTTTCCAGCCGCACATCCAAAAATGCTATTGAATCTTTATCTATTGAAGCTGTAAATTTTAAAAAGGAGGTTGTTGAATTTATATATAATAAAAATTCATCCATATTTTCCTTCTTTCCACTCCATAAGATAAAAATATCATCTAAAAAAACGCAAGTATAATTTACAATAATTAAAATATATAGACTTAAATATAAATTCTTTTTCCCATATATTCATAACTATATTCGCGTAAAGGCCCCCACATGGGGACCCCATGGCTACACCTTCATTTTGTAGGTAAATTTTACTATTAAAAATTATAAAATTATTTTGTAAAACAATGTTTAAAAGCTGATCAAATAAATTAATTTTATTTTGTGTTAAGCCTTTGTCTTCTAAGAATGAATTGAACCATTCCGTTACGGCTTGATGCACAGAATTGGCCTGGTATGAATAGTAATAGCTCTATAGCTAGCATTTTAAAATTAAAATCACTAGATAGATGATGGTTGATATAGTTATATAACAGTTTTTAAGAATTATTACAATGTGTTATTTATTTACTTATATATATATATATATATATATATATATATATATATATATATATATATATATATATATTACAGGAAATTTATTAATACTGTAAGACATAGAACTTTAGAATGTAATTTACTATACGATTTATGTCCTGGGTTCTAAATTAATGGTTACACTAATTGTTATTTTAACTTAATTTACTAAATTATTTAATATATACTTGTATTACATGTTTATCAGCTGATTACTTATTTGAACACAGCTAGAATGGTATGTGCGATGTTTTTTGAAGTGTTTTTTGAAGCATTTTTAATGATAGATTTTAGTTTTCTGTTGCTTTAAACAATGTAGCTTAATTAGATTCACTATGACATCATTTCGTAGTATTTATAGAACAGGAAGTGATGTTGGTCAAGTTTGAAAAAGTTTGGCAAATGCCAAACGAAAGCGCTTACTGAATTGACCTTGTGATTTGGATTTTTGTTATATACGATGTGTACAAGTTTGTGTTTCTTTGTATTTTGGAAGTAAATTTGTTTTTTATCGTCGCTTGCCAGTCCTGCTTTTATTTTTGGTTGGTTGTTTTGTGGTGATTCTTATTGTCTCAGGTTTGTTATCTTGGATATGGCTGAGACGGAAACTGAAACAGCAACGGACAATGTGCTTGGAAGCTTGACGCAATTGATTCAAAAATTAACAAACAGGATGGACAGACTAGAACAGCGGAGTCTGTCGCAGTGTTCCAATATTTCTCTTTATCCTAATCCATTTGTGGATATTAATGGGACCAATTTGGGGGAGTCTAATGTTAGGCTCTCCAGTTCGCCAAATTGCAATGATGTCGTTTTATCAGATCAGCCGTGTACTTCAGGTGTTACAAACGTATCAAAAAGAAGAAGCGACGATTTTTCTACATGGTTAACCAGCAATAGCAGTTTTTTTGGTATCAATGAATAGTGATATAGGTACACCAAAATCATTTAATGATAAATTGGCTGAATTAGGCTATGTTTTATTGAAAATAAAAAAGTTACAGATGGACAATAATTATTTTCAAGAGTGTATCAAGAAAAACATAGTTCCAAAAGGTCTGCGTGTATGGAGATTTCCATCTGGATTAGAAAAAAATTCACCATTACACATTGACCTTATAAAATGATTTGATAAGTTTGGCATTGATTACATGACTCTGGTCGTTTGTGATAATAAGAAATCAATTGAACACTTAATGAAACAAGCAAATGACATTGATGCAGTTGTAAAAAAGGATCCAACCTTTACAACTAATGATTTTGAATACAAATGTATTTTCAAGTCCATAGATGAAAAAATGAAAATAATAAAAGACAGAAAACTTAAAAAACTAGACCGTGATGTGGCAGCTTATGGACAGGGTATAGCGTACCCCCCCCTATTTCTCAGCAATGGGGCAACAAATTTGTTGTCTGAGATGATGATAAAGTTACCTGTACTGACTTAAACAGTGAAGAGTGTGAATTCGAAGATGATAATGATTTTTTAGGAGCAGATTCCTTTCCACCTTTAAGAAGGTCAGAAAGGTTAATGCAACGTCAACAGAACTTCCAAAACCAGAATCAGAGAAAAAATTGGGGGCCTCAGAACCAGGCCCGAGGTCGAGGAACTTTTTTCAGGGGGAGGAACAACTTCAACAAGGGACAATGGAGAGGGTATTAGACAATGTGACTCTGGCCAATTATAGTCCGGTACTTTATGTAAATTCAACAGGAGATTTCACGGTCTATAATTATTCTGCATTTTCATTTGACAACAGTATTTGTGACTTATTGTCACATGGACAAACCTTTATTCCTAGTAAAAGAATGAATATCGTTGACTCCATTATAGATTTAAAGTTGTTTGTAAGAAAATTAAATTTAAGTTTCTTATTTCATAATACTGAACATATAACTAAACCATTTTTTATTTCTAGTTCCTATAACCCCCCACTGCATCAAACATTAGATATGTTTGAAAGACTGTGTGACTTGGATTTTCGGGCACTTTACACATCAAGTACAAAAAACAAAAGATATAATTTGACAAAAGAAGAGTCCAGTATGTTAAAAAGTTTAGTTGAAAATAAAGATATAAGATTTATTAAGCCAGATAAAGGAGGGGGTATGACAATTTTTAATATTAATGACTACAACAGGGAACTGGAAGATATATTGGACAACAATACTTATATTGTTAGTTCCATTAATGAATTAAATGGGGCTTATAGGCACATAAGAGGTGTCCTTTATGATTTATTCATTGATGGTGATATTAGCATAGATGAATTTAATTATATGAATGTTGATCAGCCTAGGACTCCAACTATGTTTGGAGTCCCAAAAATTCATAAAGAATTAAATAAACCTCCTTTCAGACCGATTATTGATGCCCAAGGCTCCGTTACTTATTCAATAGCAAAATTCATTGATAAAAGTTTGAAAGTATACATTTATTCTGAAAAACATTTATTAAAAGACTCATGGGATTTTTTATCTATCATGGGCGCAACCTTATATAATGATAATGATATTTTTCTAACTATCGATGTCAAAGATTTGTATTCAGTCATCCCACATGAAACGGGAATGGAATGGTTCAATTCATTCTTAGAAGAGAAAGGCTTAACACAAAATAAAATTAATTTATTTGATCAGCTTTTAAACATTGTTTTACGAAATAATTTTATAATTTTTAATAGTAAAATTTACCTACAAAATGAAGGTGTAGCCATGGGGTCCCCATGTGGGGGCCTTTACGCGAATATAGTTATGAATATATGGGAAAAAGAATTTATATTTAAGTCTATATATTTTAATTATTGTAAATTATACTTGTGTTTTTTAGATGATATTTTTATCTTATGGAGTGGAAAGAAGGAAAATATGGATGAATTTTTATTATATATAAATTCAACAACCTCCTTTTTAAAATTTACAGCTTCAATAGATAAAGATTCAATAGCATTTTTGGATGTGCGGCTGGAAAAGGATTATTCTAATAAAAAAATTAACATCAAATATATTTCGCAAGAAGACATACAGTAATAGCTTCTTGCACTTTAATAGTTGACATCCTTATAGTCAAAAACGAGCTGTCTTAAAGGGCCAGTTTGTTAGGGCTTCCAGAATGGTGAGCGAAAGAGATGATTTTATCAGCGAATGTCTGAAATTATTATATGATATGTTTAAAAATAGAGGTTACTCAGAAAGGATGATAAATGAAGTGATGTCTGAGATAATAGTTAAGCATGATAATTTGTATTTTAAACCATTGTTAAATTCAGTAGAAATTAAAACACCGAATATAGTTAGAAATACTATCATGAAAAACTCAATTAATTTAAATAATTCAGGGGAAAAAATGAAATTATTGTAAGTAATATTGATGTATCAAATATGTCAAAAAGTAAAAGTTTTTCAAGAAGTTTTATAACAACATATACTTCTGACAGTGCAGCTATTCGCAATATTATCATGAAGAATTGGAAACTTATAGTGACTGATCCATCCTTACACGATTACTTTGATAGTAGTCCATCTATAATATATAAAAGGGGTATTAGTTTAAAACAAAGTTTGGAGAATAAACATATCAAGAATAAACATGGAAGAACATTTAAGTGTGGTAGATGTAAATACTGCCCATATGTGTTTGAAACAAATGAAGTGAAAATTGATGGTAAAAATATTCGATTAAAAGATAAAGCCAGTTGCATCAGTGAAAAATTTGTTTATTGTGCATTATGTTGCAATTGTAATATGTTCTTCGTTGGGAAAACAGAGTGAAAGTTTAAGGAACGTATACTATAGGTGAACATATTAGAGCAATACGCGATAAAAATTATTTAAACGCTCTGGCCAAACATATCAATACATACACCACACATTCGTTCAAATTTGTTGTTTTAGACATTTTAAAAATGAATGAAAGGGGTGGAGCTTGGCAACCACGCTTAGAGAAGCTCGAATTAGAGTGGCAAATACGGCTTGATGCACAGAATTGGCCTGGTATGAATAGTAATAGCTCTATAGCTAGCATTTTAAAATTAAAATCACTAGATAGATGATGGTTGATATAGTTATATAACAGTTTTTAAGATTTATTACAATGTGTTATTTATTTACTTATATATATATATATATATATATATATATATATATATATATATATATATTACAGGAAATTTATTAATACTGTAAGACATAGAACTTTAGAATGTAATTTACTATACGATTTATGTCCTGGGTTCTAAATTAATGGTTACACTAATTGTTATTTTAACTTAATTTACTAAATTATTTAATATATACTTGTATTACATGTTTATCAGCTGATTACTTATTTGAACACTGCTAGAATGGTATGTGCGATGTTTTTTGAAGTGTTTTTTGAAGCATTTTTAATGATAGATTTTAGTTTTCCGTTGCTTTAAACAATGTAGCTTAATTAGATTCACTATGACATCATTTTGTAGTATTTATAGAACAGGAAGTGATGTTGGTCAAGTTTGAAAAAGTTTTGCAAATGCAAACGAAAGCGCTTACTGAACTGACCTTGTGATTTGGATTTTTGTTATATACGATGTGTACAAGTTTGTGTTTCTTTGTATTTTGGAAGTAAATTCATTTTTTATCGTCTCTTGCCAGTCCTGCTTTTATTTTTGGTTGGTTGTTTCGTGGTGATTCTTATTGTCTCATCATTAAATGCTACTGTCTCTAAGTGTTCTGATCACATTAGTAGATGGTATAGTAACTCACTTCAACAGATCCTTCCTTTCTGTATTAAACCGTCTAGCATTTCAATGCAGGAACTGAATCAGATAAAATCCTTTGCAGTGGCTTACACCAGATGTGAAAAAAGAAGCAGGTAATAATGGAGAACACTGGACTGAAGTGTATTTGTGTGATGGTTGAAGTGTTAAGGCAGAAGTGTAGCTGTACACATGCATACTGCTGTCATAACTTTTAAAATCACTATTGCAGAGCCAGTATTTGAACCCAGTGCTCTCCATGGTCACTCATCTCAGTGTATATCTTCGCAGAGCCAGTATTTGAACCCAGTGCTCTCCATGGTCACTCATGTCGGTACATCTCATTGCTTGATCGCAGGTAGCTTAAGACTGATTTGTGTCCACTGTGATCCTGGTTCCTCCTATGAGGGCTGGTCAGAGTATCAAACCCCCTGCAATTAAAAGGTAGTATAAATGCCCCATTGCGTCTGTTTAGTTTGCGGATGTTGTTCAGCCTCTTTACTCACTACCGCTGCAAAACGTTCTATGTAAAGGCACTCTGGTTTACACCTAATCCATACATGTACCATTCTACTAAAACAGCTGATAGCCCATAATATTTGTTATATCACAGAAATATTAAAGGTCTAAGCCATAATGGAGAACACTGGACTGAGTGTAACTCATGTTCGTATTCATAGATGCAAATTACGCTCAGTCTATTGTTCTCCAATATCGCCAGAAAGCTAATTTATAACAGCATAACACAAAGAAACGGCATTTAGATAAACTAATAAACACTCTGCAACTAGTGTAATGGCAGAGCAAAACTACTGTACCAATTCATAGAAAACCACTGTAAAACTACAAAATACTTTTGGTCAGCAGTCATTAAAGTGATACAACCTGGTAAAAAATCACAACCTTGCCCTTGCACAGATTAAATAAATGATAACACAGTGTGTGGTTTTAACTTGTATTACATAAATTTTGGTAGTTCCCTTAATAAATCAAATGCATACGACGTTTCAAAAAGTGACATGGACTAGATTCTCACCTATCTCAAGTCCTAGCACCATGATAAAAACAACTTATTCCAAAAAATAAACCCACCTTTCTTTTAGCTGATAACCTCTGAGTATGGAATCTCAAATAGCTGCAGAAGCAATTGCATACCCAATATCTACAGTTATAAACCACTCTCAAAGAAGGAATTGTCTCCAGACTCAGGAAACAATCCTGTGTTATTTGGTGAATCACTTCAATTAGCAAACTTCAGGTCTATAGTCCTGTTGGTCCCCTCTATCTAAAATACTTGAAAAATGTGTTGACATACAGTTGATCAACAACTCAACAGACAAAAAGTTACTTTCCACAGCACAACATGGATTTATGCCAGGCCATATCAAAGAAACCTCATTACTAACTTTCATAAACTATATTCATTACATACAAAATTAAGGTAGAATAGTTGTATCCTTATTTTAAAATTTGTATGAAGGATTTGCCACAGTTTCTCATCCCATAATAGTATTTAAGACTCAAAGAACATGGCCTCACAAACATTACCATCAACCATCAAATACATTATGTCTGCTGGGGTGATTAATTATCACATACAAAACAAATAATAATAGATGTGTCACAAGGCCCAATGTTAGGAGCTTTGCCCTTTAATATATTTATAAATAAAATGCAAACAGTTTCACACTCAGCAAATCTAATCTAATATGCAGACAATTCAGGACTATGTACCTCTTCAGTCAAACAGCTTTGAGATGACCTGCAGTTTTCCTTATCAAAACTGTAAACTGGCTGGAACAATCTAAACTACTCCAATCCAAATGAAACTAAACTAACGGTATCTTCACTGCTAACGCAACATGTATTCTTTGTCTCAGATGTGAAGAATGCCATAGTCTGGCCACTTGTTAAGAGGTGTGCACAAGTGACTGTGTCTAGGTGTGCCATAAAGATTTCTTTATTTATTTATTCTTCTCAGATGTGATGAATGCTATGAAATAGCCACTTGCCAGAGATCTAATTAAATGAAAGTATCAACTTCCACAGTTAAGTTACTGTGACATAAAAATGACACAATAAATTATGACACACATTGACTTCTGGACTAGGATCAAAGCAGTTGTACATTTCCGATTCCAAAGATAATGTCAGTGGGAAGAATGAGACCCTAATCACTAATCACTCAGCATATCAGCTGTATTGTACTACATCTGCAGTTCCAGCAAGGCACAGGGAAATCACCCTGTATATCAGCTGCATTGCACTACACCTGCAGTTACAGCAAGATACAGGGATATCACCCTGCATATCAGCTGCATTGCACTACGCCTGCAGTTACAGCAAGGTACAGGGATATCACCCTGTTTATCAGCTGCATTGCAGTACACCTGCAGTTACAGCAAGGTACAGGGATATCACCTTGCATATAAGCTGCATTGCACTACACCTGCAGTTACAGCAAGGCACAGGGATATCACCCTGCATATCAGCTGCATTGGACTACACCTGCAGTTCCAGCAAGGTAAACTGCTAACCAAAGAAAAACTGATGCAAAAAGGAAACAGGCGGAATCCCTCCAGAAACCCTCCGGAAGCCTAGAACAAGTCACTCAAAAAGTTGGAGACGATAGAAAACATTTATTAAGCTCAACACAAGCTTTTTGTCAGTTTAAAAAAAACAACTTCTTCAGAACGGATACAACGTCATAACAATAAACCCCTAGTTATATCCTTAGACTTCCTCTCCAAAATTTACAGTATATATATATATATATATATATATATATATATATATATATGTCAGAAAAATACAGCTGAGACTATTATATAGCTATATAATAGTCTTAGCTGTATTTTTCTGACATATATATATATATATATATATATATACTGCAAATTTTGGATGCAAGCTTATTAAATAGGTAGAGGTAGTATCCTTATAGGAAGTTTTAAGGTCATGTTGGAGTTTTGGGGGACAGGTTACTATTAACTAACATGGTTTAGTTTGATATATTCAAAAATAAGAATATGTAGTACTTTATGCTATATGTTATCTGCTTTAAACCTAGCAGGTTCGTGCAGGAAATGTTTTGTGATAGCACGTTTTACATTTTAATACATTTTAATTGATTTCTCTGTCTAGGTTGATTCAGTGCATTTAGTTTGTATACAGTGTATTTTATTTTATTTTATTTTATTGTTCTTGCATAGTTTTAATATAGCAATGTATGTTTTGTATTTTAATATGTTTTTGTGATCATGTGAGAGGAAGTCTAAGGATATAACTAGGGGTTTATTGTTATGACGTTGTATCCGTTCTGAAGAAGTTGTTACTGAGGAAAAGCTTGTGTTGAGCTTAATAAACATTTTCTATCATCTCCAAAGTTTTGAGTGACTTGTTTTAGGCTTACAGAGGGTTTCTGGAGGAATTCCACCTGTTTCTTTTTAGTTCCAGCAAGGTACCGGGATATCATCCTACATATCAGCTGCATTGGACTACACCTGCAGTTACAGCAAGGCACAAGGATATCACCCTGTATATCAGCTGCATTGCACTACACCTGCAGTTACACCAAGGCACAGGGATATCACCCTGCGTATCAGCTGCATTGCACTACACCTGCAGTTACAGCAAGGTAAAAGGATATCACCTTGCATATCAGCTGCATTGCACTACACCTGCAGTTACACCAAGGCACAGGGATATCACCCTGCGTATCAGCTGCATTGCACTACACCTGCAGTTACAGCAAGGTAAAGGGATATCACCTTGCATATCAGCTGCATTGCACTACGCCTGCAGTTACAGCAAGGTACAGGGATATCACCCTACATATCAGCTGCATTGGACTACACCTGCAGTTACAGCAAATCACAAGGATATCACCCTATGTATCAGCTGCATTGTGCTACACCTGCAGTTACTGCAAGGTACAGGGATATTACCTTGCATATCAGCTGCATTGCGCTATACCTGCCGTTACAGCAAGGTACAGAGATATCACGCTACATATCAGCTGCATTGCACTACATCTGCAGTTACAACAAGGTAGAGGGATATCAACCTCCATATCAGCTGCATTGCACTACACCTGCAGTTACAGCAAGGTACAGGGATATCACCCTGCATATCAGCTGCATTGCACTACACCTACAGTTATAGCAAGGTACATGACCTTAAAACTTCCTATAAGGATACTACCTCTACCTATTTAATAAGCTTGCATCCAAAATTTACAGTATATATATATATATATATATATATATATATATATATATATATATATATATGTCAGAAAAATACAGCTGAGACTATTATATAGCTATATTTCAAATGTTTAAATGGACACTTGTAGGCCAGTTATATGATCGGTTTAAACGTTTACGGTTTAACGGCATGATCGATGATATACCATTGATGCCTGGATAATGGCAAGCATCCAATCTTAGCTGCCAAACTAATTTCCTACCCTCCAGGATAAGTGAGTCCGCCCCCCCCCTACCATCTGACTGAACTTGATCAATTACTTGGAATGAAAATTCATGTTGTGGGTTCTCTGTAATATGTTTAGCCAAAGCGTTCTCCGTCTTGCCCTTTCTTATAGCGTACAAATGTTCATACATACGCTCTTGGAGTTTTCTATCTTTTTTCCCGACATAGAAAGCCGGGCAATGGGAACACCTGGCCGAATAAACAACTTGTGAACTAGTGCAATTAAATCTACCCTGTATCCCATACTTGATACCCCTGACTTCAAAAGTGGAACCCACGGTGATATTCTTACAGTAACGGCACATATTACATTTATACATTCCCACTCTGAAGTTTGAAACCTTAGATTTCCTCTTGAGAATGTTTTTAAGATTGTAGCCCCTTTTGAATACCATCCTCGGATATCCCACTAGTTTCTTCTGAGTGGATCCATCCTGGTGACCAAATTCCAATTTTTCTGGATGATAGAAATAATTCCCTTCACATCCATGCTGTATGTCAAAATGAAACTACAAGGATTGAGTCCCCTTTTGACTGGGCTGGATCTATAGTCCTAGGGTACACTGATCTGATTGAGAATAGGTATGTAGAAACCTGTCTCTCTCTTACTACGTACCTCCAACATAAGTTCAGAAATAAGGTCTACTGGATAACCTCTGTTGAGAAAAATACTTTTCATGAAGTTACATTCTTCCAAGAAATCACTATCCTTAGTCACCATCCTTGCAGCTCTAACCAGTTGACCTTTAATAATCGACCTCTTCTGTGAATAGGGGTGACAACTACTGAACTGCAAGTAACTGTTGGAATAAGTTTCCTTCCGATGTATTCTGGCTATGAAACGACTGTTGACTGTGTCTTTCATCAGGTCTACATCTAAATATGAAATCCTGTCCAAGGCAAAACACAAAGTGAACTTAAGAAACCCATTTGAAGAGATGAAAAAATCTAGTAGTGAATTGGCCACTTCCTCATCCCCTTTAAGGATGATAAAAATATCATCCAGAAAACGGGTGTACATCAACACTTTGTCTTAGATAAAAGGGTTGACCAATACGTTCTCCCTTTCCCAAAAGGCCATGACTAAATTTGGCCATGCTAGCCCCACATGGAGACCCCATGGGTACAACTATCTTCTGAAGGAAATATCTTTTGTTGAATGTCACATAGTTGCAAGACAAAATAATGTCTAGTAATTCACTAACCAATTGAATCTCCTCAGTTGGAGCTTCCTTAGAACTCATCATGGCTGGAATCCAATTCAAACCACTGAATGGGGAATAGAGGAATACAAATCCTTCACATCTATAGTCAAAAAATGACTATCTACACTGTAAAGAACTTGATTAACCCTTGATATAAAGGACCAAGAATCTTTAGATATTTGAGATTCACTCACCACATATTTCTTCAAGATCGTATCCACCACTTTAGCGCTCGCATAGGTGATACTACCCCTGGCACTAACCAGAGGACGCATGGGAGGGTCAACATGGTTCTTATGAATTTTGGGAGACCCAAATATTATTGGAACTCTTGGAGCTGGTGAGGACATAAAGTTAAATAAATCTAAATCTATTGAATTGTTGATAAACATGTCATTAAAATACGAAGATATCCTAGACAGACCTATAGTCAATTCATTTCTGGACACTTCTATGTATGTTTCTGAAACCAAAATGTCATCCATTCTCTTGATATAATCCACTTCATTCATCACCACCAACCCACCTCCCCTGTTGGGTTGCATAACCCTGACTGGTGAGTTACACAGTGAATCCAATAAAGACCTCTCCTCCTTACTGGTGTTGGATTTAGATATTTGCTTCAGTAAAGGCTGACTCAACAAATGACGTATATCAAGTTCACAGATCTGTTCAAATAATTCCAACAAAGGATGCAAAAGTGGATTATAAGTAGTAGAAACAAAAAAATCACCTTTATCCCTCATTAAATTACCTAATAGAAGCTGTAAATTTAGTTTTCTAACAAATAATTTAAATTCTATTACAGTTTTGGCCAAGTCTGCCCATTTGGAAGGCACAAAAGAAAGTTCTTTTGCTAGTAATTCCACTAACTCACTAGTAAAAATAAAATCAGAAAAGTTATAAATTTTAAAGTCCAAGCCAATTTTCTTAATAATGTCACATGAAGTCGTAGAAGCTTGACCATTGACAATGTTAATCAGGTCTAGTTCCTCCTGTTCCTTGACCTGTTCCTGGGCTTCCGGCCTTGATGTGAGGATTGGGCCGAGGCTAGGTTTCGAAATTTTGGACCCTCCACCTCCTGAGTAGAGTTATTTGACCCGTACTGAGAAGCCAACCGTTCACTCCATTGGACCGGTTCATTCAAATCAGTAGAATCCACTTGTGAGTTCTCCAAACTGCTGGTTCTCAATCCTGTTCCCTAACCAGCTACATTAGGTCCATCTGGTTGGCGTGTAGTAAAAGCCAAAAAAATCCCTTGAGATGGAGGAGGCTTAGGATAGGCAGAACCCTCTTTATAAGCCTTTACATCTCTATGTAATTTTTTGATTTTATTAGTTGTGATTTTAAATATATACTGATCTATACTGCTGAAAGTCCATTCGTAATCAAACCGGTACTGATGAAAATTTAAATTGTTCCTTATCTCCCCATCCAGCTTGTTTATTTCAATAATCAACCGTCAGCAGCCAATTGATAATGTTTGCTTATCAAGTCTCTGAGTGAGTCTCAAATATTCTTGGTCCTTTTTATCAAGGGTTAATCAAGTTCCTTACAGTGTAGATAGTCATTTTTGACTATAGATGTGAAGGATTTGTATTCCTCTATTCCCCATTCAGTGGCTTTGGATTGGATTCCAGCCATGATGAGTTCTAAGGAAGCTCCAACTGAGGAGATTCAATTGGTTAGTGAATTGCTAGACATTATTTTGTATTGCAACTATGTGACATTCAACAAAAGATATTTCCTTCAGAAGATAGGTGTACCCATGGGGTCTCCATGTGGGGCTAGTGTGGCTAATTTAGTCATGGGCTTTTGGGAAAGGGAGAACATATTGGTCAACCCTTTTATCCAAGACAAGGTGTTGATGTACACCTGTTTTCTGGATGATATCTTTATCATCCTTAAAGGGGATGAGGAAGTGGCAAATTCACTACTAGATTTTTTCAACTCTTCAACTGGATTTCTTAAGTTCACTTCGTGTTTTGCCTTGGACAGGATTTCATATTTAGATGTAGACCTGATGAAAGACAAAGTCAACAGTCATTTCATAGCCAGAATACATTGGAAAGAAACTTATTCCAATAGCTACTTGCAGTTCAGTAGTTGTCACCCCTATTCACAGAAGAGGTCCATTATTAAAGGTCAACTGGTTAGAGCTGCAAGGATGGTGACTAAGGATAGTGATTTCTTGGAAGAATGTAACTTCAGGAGAAGTATTTTTCTCAACAGAGGTTACCTAGTAGACCTTATTTCTGAACTTATGTTGGAGGTACATAGTAAGAGAGAGACAGGTTTCTACATATTTTTTCCTCAATCAAATCAGTGTACCCCAGGACAACTATAGATCCAGCCCAGTCAAAAGGGAACCCAATCCTTGTAGTTTCATTTTGACATACGGTATGGATGTGACGGGAATTATTTCTATCAACAAGAACAATTGGAATTTGGTTACACAGGATGGATCCACTTAGAAGAAACTAGTGGGATATCCGAGGATGGTATTCAAAAGGGGCTACAATCTTAAAAACATTCTCAAGAGGAAATCTAAGGTTTCAAACTTCAGAGTGGGAATGTATAAATGTAATATGTGCCGTTACTGTAAGAATATCACCGTGGGTTCCACTTTTGAAGTTAGGGGTATCAAGTATGGGATACAGGGTAGATTTAATTGCACTAGTTCACAAGTTGTTTATTCGGCCAGGTGTTCCCATTGCCCGGCTTTCTATGTCGGGAAAAAAGATAGAAAACTCCAAGAGCGTATGTATGAACATTTGTACGCTATAAGAAAGGGCAAGACGGAGAACGCTTTGGCTAAACATATTACAGAGAACCCACAACATGAATTTTCATTTGAAGTAATTGACCAAGTTCAGTCAGATGGGAGGGGGGCGGACTCACTTATCCTGGAGGGTAGGAAATTAGTTTGGCAGCTAAGATTGGATGCTTGCCATTATCCAGGCATCAATGGTATATCATCGATCATGCGTCGGTTAAACCGTAAACGTTTAAACCGATCATATAACTGGCCTACAAGTGTCCATTTAAACATTTGAAATATAGCTATATAATAGTCTTAGGTGTATTTTTCTGACATATATATATATATATATATATATATATATATATACTGCAAATTTTGGATGCAAGCTTATTAAATAGGTAGAGGTAGTATCCTTATAGGAAGTTTTAAGGTCATGTTGGAGTTTTGGGGGACAGGTTACTATTAACTAACATGGTTTAGTTTGATATATTCAAAAATAAGAATATGTAGTACTTTATGCTATATGTTATGTGCTTTAAACCTAGCAGGTTTGTGCAGGAAATGTTTTGTAATAGCACATTTTACATTTTAATACATTTTAATTGATTTGTCTGTCTAGGTTGATTTAGTTTGTATACAGAGTATTTCATTTTATTTTATTTTATTGTTCTTGCATAGTTTTAATATAGCAATGTATGTTTTGTATTTTAATATGTTTTTGTGATCATGTGAGAGGAAGTCTAAGGATATAACTAGGGGTTTATTGTTATGACGTTGTATCCGTTCTGAAGAAGATGTTACTGAGGAAAAGCTTGTGTTGAGCTTAATAAACATTTTCTATCGTCTCCAAAGTTTTGAGTGACTTGTTTTAGGCTTACGGAGGGTTTCTGGAGGAATTCCACCTGTTTCTTTTTAGTTCCAGCAAGGTACCGGGATATCATCCTACATATCAGCTGCATTGGACTACACCTGCAGTTACAGCAAGGCACAAGGATATCACCCTGTATATCAGCTGCATTGCACTACACCTGCAGTTACACCAAGGCACAGGGATATCACCCTGCGTATCAGCTGCATTGCACTACACCTGCAGTTACAGCAAGGTAAAAGGATATCACCTTGCATATCAGCTGCATTGCACTACACCTGCAGTTACACCAAGGCACAGGGATATCACCCTGCGTATCAGCTGCATTGCACTACACCTGCAGTTACAGCAAGGTAAAGGGATATCACCTTGCATATCAGCTGCATTGCACTACTCCTGCAGTTACAGCACGGTACAGGGATATCACCCTACATATCAGCTGCATTGGACTACACCTGCAGTTACAGCAAATCACAAGGATATCACCCTATGTATCAGCTGCATTGTGCTACACCTGCAGTTACTGCAAGGTACAGGGATATTACCCTGCATATCAGCTGCATTGCGCTATACCTGCCGTTACAGCAAGGTACAGAGATATCACCCTACATATCAGCTGCATTGCACTACATCTGCAGTTACAACAAGGTAGAGGGATATCAACCTCCATACCAGCTGCATTGCACTACACCTGCAGTTACAGCAAGGTACAGGGATATCACCCTGCATATCAGCTGCATTGCACTACACCT
Organism: Protopterus annectens; assembly: GCF_019279795.1. Lineage (NCBI taxonomy): Eukaryota > Metazoa > Chordata > Ceratodontiformes > Protopteridae > Protopterus > Protopterus annectens. Next base: position 1,490,773,524 of record NC_056745.1, on the reverse strand, counting down.
ACAGTTATAGCAAGGTACAGGGATATCACCCTGCATATCAGCTGCATTGCACTACACCTACAGTTACAGCAAGGTACAGGGATATCACCCTGCCTATCAGCTGCATTGGACTACATCTGCAGTTATAGCAAGGTACAGGGATATCACCCTGCCTATCAGCTGCATTGCACTACACCTACAGTTACAGCAAGGTACAGGGATATCACCCTGCCTATCAGCTGCATTGGACTACATCTGCAGTTATAGCAAGGTACAGGGATATCACCCTGCATATCAGCTGCATTGCACTACGCCTACAGTTACAGCAAGGTACAGGGATATCACCCTGCCTATCAGCTGCATTGGACTACATCTGCAGTTATAGGAAGGTACAGGGATATCAGCCTGCATATCAGCTGCATTGCACTACACCAATGGTTACAGCAAGGTACAGGGATATCACTCTGCCTATCAGCTGCATTGGACTACATCTGCAGTTATAGCAAGGCACAGGGATTTTCTAATTCAATTTTGACTTCCATCATCTGTCTAAACATTACTTAGATATGTATAAATGCTTTCATTAAGCACGCATCAGTTTCACATTCAATGTGGAGGCATCCTATTAAGACAGTCCATGTGCCAAAAGGCTGACAGGTGATGGGATCTGTTGTGCAATCTTAAATGTCAGGCAGAGAGCAATAATTGTAATATTTAAACAAGAAAATAAAATCAGCCTGTTCACTGCTCTGTGATTTTTAGTTGCAGTAACTGATTCTTTTCACTCATTTTATATTGTTTATGTTGACTGTATTGTACTGATTGTTTACATTCCCACTGCTTACTACTTTATTATTATTATTATTATTATTATTGTTATTATTATTGTTATTATTATTATTATTGTTATTATTATTATTGTTATTATTACTTTTATTATTATTATTGTTATTATTATTACTATTGTTATTATTATTATTATTATTATTATCAGTTACATATTGAGAGAAGCAAGGATATTATATAAGGGTCTATATCACGTTGTCGAACTTTTAAAAGTTCAAACGTCATATGGTCGACACCATATGATCGAACTTTTAAAAGTTCGAACATTTCAATGGAGATCTCTGTACAGTGCGGAATGGGAAGATTTCCCCTTTCTGCACTGTAGTGCGATCTTGGAGTTGGTATATTTAAAGAGCGGGGATGTGGGGGTGCAGGGGGGCTTGCCCCCCTGCTTAAACTGTTCAGGTAGGTTTTTTCTTTGGTTTATTTTTTTAATTATATTTTCGAACTTTTAAAAGTTTGATGATATGGTGTTCACCATATGACAGTTGAACTTTTAAAAGTTTGATTATGTATTATATAAGACAAGATTCTTATTAGGGTGGCCTCAGTGGTGCAGTAGTTAGAGTTGTTGCCTCACAGCAAGAGATTCTCCGGTTCAAGTCTCGGCTGGGGTGCATTCCATGAGGAGTCTGCATGTCCTCCCTGCAGTCATGTGTGTTTCCTCCCACATTTGAAAGACATGCAGTAGGTGGGTTGGATTGCCGTAGGTGCCAGTGAGTGGTATTAATGAACTACCACTGAAGCGCTAGTGACCCAATGGTTTAAACTTTAGCTCGAGATGATAGTCAATGCTGAAGTGACACCCTGACCCCATGTGCAAAATGTGAAAAAGGGGTTGAGGATGGATGCATGGATGGATTCTTATTTATTTGCTAATCAGGGCACTGATCACATGTACCTTTTTTTTTACCCAGGAGCATGTATAAATAGCTATGTATGAACATGTGACATGGTCAGAGTTACACAGCAGGCAAAGAGAGGTGGGAGGAATCAAACCCTGTCCCTTTGATTACAGGAAGCAGATCATTATCAGTTGCGAACCTTAACCCTTTGTAAATTGTGCTGTGATGCTTTCTAGTGAAACAACTCATGTGGCAAACCACATTGTTCATGCTGTTCTTTGTGTGGGTCTAAAAGCAGAAGTCGGATGCACTATTCACTTCACAATTCCTACATACCTGCAGTGATTAGGAAATGTTGTGCTTTGGCATAATTAATTTCAGTACATGGCATCTAATAACGACTTGTTTATTGTCAGAGTGTGTTGTTACACTCAACTCCTCACAATAATTTCCAGTTGTAAGATGAATGGAGAACACGTTAGGGGTGTTCCTCTAAAATCTGGACAGTTGACATGTATGCAAGGAATCTACAGTGAGGTTCTGCTTGTAATGGCTGTGTATAATCTCAGGAAATTATGTTGTTGTCATGCTCTGAGTCATATAGACATTGTAATATAACTAAAGTGAAGTATAACATTTGAAAGCAATGTCTATATGTCTTAAAGATCTATTCAGTGAGTATATTTTGGTGAATTTACTTTCAGCTGCTTCCAGCTCACGGTTATATCTGCTCAGAACTCCTTCTTTTACCTTTTTACCTTCCTTTTTATTTACCTCAGGAGTTCACTGCTGTTATACTTACAGCTATTTACATTTCACCACATGCTAATATTTGCACGGGTCAGGTCACCTGCTTGACATCACTAACCTCTAACAAACCATCCACCCTCAAGCTGTTGATAGCTTAGCTGGTGATTTCAATCAGATGGACTTAAAGTCAGTTCTCTCCAAATTTTACCAACACATCAAATGTGTAACCAGGGAGGAAAATACACTGGACAAGGCCTACCCAAATATCATGGAGGGCAATAAAGCAAAACAGCTGCCTTGTCTAGGCCAGTCAGACCATTTGTCCATACTTTTGACTCCAGCATATACTCCTGTTAGGAGAAAAGACCAGATTATTACCAAGACTGTTTAAATATGACCAGAAGATGCACTCGGAGCTACAGGATTGCTTTGAAAGAACTAACTAACTGGAACATTTTCAAGGACCGAGATCTGGAAGAGTCCACATCAATGGTCCTCTGCTACATAAAAACCTGTGTTGACAATGTCACTGTCAGAAGCACATTCATGTGTACCCTAATCAGAAGGCCTGGATGCCGAAGGAGGTCAGATCTCTTCTGAAGCACCCCAATACAGCCTTCAGGTCTGGCAACAGAGTACTTTACAGCGTGGCTACAGCTAACTTAAGAAAGCCATCAGAGAGGCTAAAGTGGCCACTGAGAGGAAGGTAGAGGACCACTTCACCAACAAGGACCCACAAATACTATGGTAAGGTGTTCAGTACATCATCAGTCATAAAACCAATATTGTTTCTTCACCCATTTTGAGGTGGAAACAGCAGTGACAGTCACACCTAGGCACCAGCACATAGGCCACAGCAGTCACATGTCATCTATGCCAGCCTCCTACAGATACACCTTCACAGTACAAGACCATGATGAAAGGCATGTGCTCAAAGAGGTTAATCCAAGAAAGGCTGCTGGCCCTGATGGAGTGACAGGATGGGTGCTGAAAGAATGCATGGACCAACTCTGTGGGGTCTTCCAAAGATCTTCAACCTGTCTCTGTCTAACTCTACTATTCCATCTTGTCTGAAGTCAACTACAATCATTCCACTCCCAAACAAACCGGCCATCAATAGTCTCAACACCTAGTTACTCCTGTCATCATGAAGTATTTTGAATAACCCAGTGCTGTGACATATCAAGGACAGACTCCCAGTTATCTCAGATACACACCAGTATGCTTATAGAACAAATAGGTCTACAGAGGATGCCATCTCCACTGCATTACAGACTGCACTTTGCCATCTTGAGCATCAGGGGAGTTATGTGAGGATGCTCTTTGTAGGCTTTAGTTCAGCTTTTAACACAGTTATTCTGCATAGACTGGTCACTAAACTCACTGGCCTAGGACTTTCAGAACCTATCTGCCATTGGATTAAAGACTTTTTGACTAAACATCTTCAGATGGTTAGATTAGGCCCGTACATCTCCTCCATTCTCAGGCTAAACACTGGTGTCCAACAAGGCTGTGTGCTGAGACCCTTCTGCACACTCTTTATATCCATGACTGTGTGCCCTCTCATTCTGCTAATACCATTATTAAGTCTGCAGATGACACCACAGTGTTTGGACTTATTTCAGGAGGAGATGAGGCAGCATATAGAGATGAAGTTCAAAGACTGGCTGCATGGTGTACTGAGAACAACCTTGCCCTGAAATCTGCTAGAACAAAAGAACTCATAATAGATCTCCGGAGGCACAACACAATCACAACCAAATATATGTCAATGGAGACTGAGTGGAAAGGGTTCCTACCTTCAAGCTTCTAGGTGTACACGTGGCAGGAGATCTCTCTTGGTCCATAAACACCATGGAGACGGTCAAGAAGGAGCAGCAGAGACTCCATGTCCAGAGGATCCTCAGGAAAAACAACCTGCAGGAGAAGCTACTGGTGTCCTTTTATCACTGTTGTATTGAAAGTGTACTGACATACTGCATTTCCACGTGGTATGCCAATAGCTCAGCGGCAGACAGGAAGGCTCTTCAAAGGATCATTAACTCTGCCCAGAAAATCATTGGCTGCTCAGTGCCTTCTTTGGAGGAAGTCTTCAGCTCTCACCGTCTCAGCAGGGCAACCAACATCTTTTGAAAGAATCTTCTCACCCTGGACATCACATGTTAGAGCTGCAGCCTTCTGGCAGATGGTTCAGGTCCATTCCATCTTGGACAAACAGACCTAAGAACAGTTTCTATCCCAGAGCCATACATGAACCGAACAATGCTAGATACTAACGCTGAGTACAGATAATAGCCATTTGCACTATAAGATATATGTTTACATTCCTGTGCACCTTACGTTTTTCCCTTTATGTGCATCATGCATTGCATTATATCGTATTGTTTGGTATTGTAATGTATTCTCTTATTTATTCACGTTCATTATATGTGCACGCACCGTAGGAGAATTGCTACAAATGTTGTTGTACTTGTGCAGTAACAATAAAGGATTCATCTATCTTATCATTTTTAACAGGAAGTCAAGAGTTTATCGTTTCTATACTTACCAGATGGAAGTAGAGACTGATTATGCATGTAAGGAGGGGCATGTAATTTGTACAAGATGTTAACAAAGACGTAAATATTATTCAACAGAGCAGAACACATTTAGGTACTAAAGTATGGTCCTGTATACAGCCTAATAAATATTCTTCTGAATGTTTATTCCTTACGCAAGATATTTGTGCATATTGTGTGTGTGTGTGTGTGTGTGTGTGTGTGTGTGTGTGTGTGTATATATATATATATATATATATATATATATATATATATATATATATTCTTTTCTTTTTACATTTGAAAACCACTCAATGCATTTTTGTAGTGGGGCAAGCCCCCTTACACCCCCACACTACCTGCTAATTCTATATACCCACTGTGAGATCACATTACAGTGGAGAAAGAGCAAATTTCCCGATCCCCACTGTACTGCAATCTTGTACTGACAAAGCTGGTACTTTTTGATTGGCTGATTTTTGTGCCACATGAGTTGTTTCGCTAGAAAACATTGCAGCGTAACTTACATCAACAAAATGTTTAGTCAAAAACATGTAAAAAACACAAACACAAGTGCACCTCTACAACTGACACGGTGTCTGCTACTTAAATATACTAACTCTGAGACCCCACAACAGTGGGAAAAATGTGTGAAAGTGATCTTTTGGCTGATTTTTTGCCACTGCTGGTAGAAGGAGTTACACAGCTGAACAGTTCTATGACTTACTTGGCTTTGTAAAGCACTTAACAGAGGCATGTCTGGGGGATGAACACATGGCTACTTAGCATATGCTGCTTCCCAGACTGTCTCATTAACATTTGTAGTCGGCCAGAGAGAGAGAGAGAGAGAGAGAGAGAGAGAGAGAACCCACCATGGTGCTGTACCTCTCTGAATGAAACGGTTATGATCGGTGTTAAAAAGGCCTCACTACTGGTGGCAACCTTTCTGAATCTCAGCGAATATATAACATCACCAGCAGTTATAACCATTTGGTGAGATTTAGGCACTACTCATGCTACATGTATATTCTTTTAGTAAAACAGATTCATTTAGTGACCCTTTTTAAATCTAGATACATGCAGGTCCTCTTTGTCTTGTCTCCAGCTTTATAAGGTAAAATCTCTTATCACCTGTCTATACGAATGGCACCTGCTAAGCCGGACTGTATTGTAACCTGGGGGTATAACTTCATTATCACCTGTCTATACGAATGGCACCTGCTAAGCCGGACTGTATTGTAACCTGGGGGTATAACTTCATTATCACCTGTCTATACGAATGGCACCTTATAAGCCGGACTGTATTGTAACCTGGGGGTATAACTTCATTATCACCTGTCTATACGAATGGCACCTGCTAAGCCAGACTGTATTGTAACCTGGGGGTATAGCTTCATTATCACCTGTCTATACGAATGGCACCTGCTAAGCTGGACTGTATTGTAACCTGGGGGTATAACTTCATTATCACCTGTCTATACGAATGGTACCTGTTAAGCCGGCCTACATTAGTGACCAGCAGTATCTCACAGAGGATTAAAACTGTAAGTGGCTAATGACTTCATCTGATAGTAATAATCCTCACCAAGGATTTAAAGGCTTATCTAGTAGAAATAACACCTACATGCATTATGCTCTTATTTTGAAATGAATAAAACTCAAGACACAAAGAAACAATTAACATTTTCTTAATACTTTGACAGTGGACTTTAGGACTGGTACTACAATATTATCCCCCCTCTTTATATTTAATACTGCTGTGTCAGTTGTGGAATCCTTCTAGTTTTTGGGATCTATAATCTCCCGGGACTTGAAGTGGGAGACCAGTGTAGGGTCCATCATAAAAAAGGCACACCAGCGAATGTACATTCGGCAACAGCTGAGGAAGTTCAACTTCCCACAGGAACTGTTGATTCAGTTCTATACAGCAGTCATGGAGTCTGTTCTCAGCTCATCCATAGCAGTGTGGTTTGGATCTCTGTCTAATCATGACAAAAATAGGTTACATTTAATAGTCAGGTCTGCCGAAAATATCACTGGTGCTAGTTTGCCCTCCTTACAGGACTTGTACTATTCCAGAGTCATGAAAAGGGCAGGGAAGATCATCACCGACCCTTCACATCTAGGCCACCATCTTTTTGAACTATTACCATCAGCCAGGTGTTATAGATTAATATGCACCAAAACAAGCAGATATAAGAACAGCTTTTTTACACAGGCCATCAAGTTCATTAACGGTTAACTGAGCTTATTAGGTTGTTGTATTCTTCTTCCCAAGTGTCTAAGGGTTCTGCAGTATTGATTACATATTGTTAATGCTTGTTCCTTTCAGAATTTATTTCAGTATTTCTTGCATTGAGTTGCACTTTGCACATTATATATATATATATATATATATATATATATATATATATATACATTTACTTTTTTGTCTTGTTCGTAATAGTTGCATGTATGTCGTTTATGTAATTCATACTTGGAGAGTCACTGAAACTGGAGTCAAATTCCTTGTATTCATGGATACTTGGCCAATAAATGTGATTTTGATTCTGAATCTGATTCTGATTCTTTGTGCTTATTGTGATAAATTTATTCATAAATACTGAATATGACATATGAGATGTAGTCCTCCCCGTAGATTTACCACTCCCTGCTGATTTACTTTTAATACTGCATTTTATTAGTCATTCTATCCATAACTAATTTCCTAACTTGACTAGTTAATATCACTTCCCCTTCTGTTCATTCTGCACTGCTTAGTGTTACCTATTAGACATTTTACTTACTCACCAACCAGTTTTCTCCGCTGCACCTCCCTACATTTATGCTACTTTTGTTTCACCGTTTCCACTGTCTGTGCCTTCTCTCAGTACTAACTTCTACCTGTACACTTATACATATGCTTCTTATAAACATTGTAAGCTACATTATGCTATTTAAATTGCACATGTATATATACTAATGCCTGTGTAATGTTGATTCATTTACTTATTTCATTTTTGTTATACTGAGGTCATTCATAGTGTGTGTGAACCTAACACTGTTTTTAGGCATGTGTTATGCCATTTTAATTTTATGTATTATGTTATCTCTTCACATAATTGTACCTTATAACTGAAATTATACCCACGTTATGGTTTGCATATTGGTTCCCGTCCAGCAGTGGCTAAACTGTGTCACCAAAGAGAAATAAATAAATAAAATGAAAAATTTTGACAGCAACTACTTCAGCAAAATTCCACAGCAAATCACAAAATCTGGCCAAAGTTCCACGATGAATCATAAAACCTGGCGAGAATTCCACAACGAATCAGAAATCCTGGCCAAAATTCCACAATGAAACACGAAACCTGGCCAAAATAAGACAATGAATCACAAAACTTGGCCAAAATTCCACAACGTTTCACAAAACCTGGCCAAAATTCCACAATGAATCGTAAAACCTAGCCAAACTTCCACAATGAATCACAAAACCTGGCCAAAATTCCGCAACGAATCACAAAACCTGGCCAAAATTCCACAATGATTCACAAAACCTGGCCCAGAACCATGAGGAATATCAAGGCAGACCCACCTGAGATTATGAAACAGTTGTGTGAAAGCAGGAAAAAGCAATGAGATTGGAAGGATGGTAACAAATGTACAGTGGTGGACTTCATAAGTCGGGGGCACATGGCTTCACTGGTCAGGCTCCATAACAAGATAAAGTATGAAACAAGTTTGCTGATTACCTTAGGGAACAGCTGCTGGTACAGAGTTCCATATTATTTCTGGATTGTAACTTGTACTGGTTATTTTTAATGTGTTTCTTAATATACAGTACAGCTCTAGATTCAGATTTCCATGTAGGAGAGTGTTTTGTGTGTGTGTGTGTGTGTGTGTGTGTGTGTGTGTGTGTGTGTGTGTGTGTGTGTGTGTGTGTGTGTGCATGTGCGTGTGCGTGTGCGTGTGCGTGTGTGTGTGTGTGTGTGTGTGTGTGTGTGTGTGTGTGTGTGTGTGTGTGTGTGTGTGTGTGTGTGTGTGTGTGTAAGGATGTAGGAGAGGTAGGCATATGGGTGTGTTGGTCAGTGTTTGTACGAGTGCTTCTAGGCATATTGGTGTGTCAGTGAGTGTGTATGAATGATGCTAGGCGTAGGGGTGTGTCAGTGAGTGTGTATACGAATGCTGCTAGGTGTATGGGTATGTTGTGTATGTATGAATGCTGCTAGGTATATAGGTGTATCGATCAGTGTGAGTACAAATGCTGCTAGGTGTATGGTTGCGTCGATCAGTGTGTGTTTGAATGCTGCTAGGTGTATGGGTGTTTTGCTGTGAGTGTACGAATGCTGCATAGGAGGGTAGTGGGTGGAGGGAAAATGCTGCAATTTATTTATACTAAATATGTCAGCACCTAACAGCTTTGTTTTGGAATTAAGTCTGTGAATATCATTAAAAAATAAATATTCAGAAGGAACAGTAAAATTTTATAGGAAATGCATTACTTCCTAAAAGTAAGCGCTGAAAATTCAAAGCTGGAATGTTGCCTATTTACACATGCAGAACAGAACCATACAACAAAATTAAAAAAGTGCTCACAACAATGTAAAAACAATGTTTACTTTTTTGCAGTCTGTAAATGTATTAGTATAAATAAGATAGCTCTTTCCAACTAAATGCTCAGTCTGCAAAGCATATTGAATTTTGAAACAAAAAAAATGAAATGTCTCAAGTAATCAAAGACAGCGTTGTCTGCCAAGAATAAAAATGGAAAAACTGCCCCTACAGTACTAATTCAAACTTAAGACAGAAGTAAACAATTTGAAATATTCTTTATCTGAATAGAACCTGCCTCTAGGACAACCTGTTAATCTGGTTAGAAGAAATCTGACAAGGGCAGGACTTCATGAGCAAATGATAAAAATACCGTAGTATAGCCAGGAGTGTGTGATTGCACGGTAAACATTCAACTGGGTGTGTGGAAGCCTGGCCTTGAGACATGAAACTTTTTGTTGTCTTTCTTTTTTTTTTCCCTGATACAATTTCTGCTTAACCCTTACGCTACTAAAGGAGTATATATACACTCTGAATATATACATATGTGTTCATTCAGACTTTGTACTCAGGCTGTGTTTCATGAGACTGGTTTCAAGAAAATGGATATTAGTAAGGTAAGGAAGCAGGAACTCTGGATAATTGTGAAATTCCTTTGCTTAGGACCATAACAGTCAGTTCAGGGGGTTCATGGGTTTTTCTGTTAAATTTATTGTACCACAACTGAGGTTACCTTATTTTTCTTGTATCACTTCAAGAGCACATTCCAGACGTTATGTTTAATATCCTTGGTAAGATGATGTCTTATAAGTGAATTTTATGCACATTACAGTGGTAAGATGCCGATGATTAAATGTCCTGACTTTTTTGATTGTTATGAATAAAGTATAACAAAAAAAGCAGCCTCTCCAACATATGGCACCCTTGGCATCTTGCTTCATGATAATACAAACAGCAAAGAAATGTGTATTATATCTGAGAAGTGAGTGAGTTTTCTTAGCTTTTAATCCATTTGATGTATGCATTTACATAGAATCATTAATCTGAAAGTGTTTTGTGGACTATATCTGTGTGAGGTGAGGTCGTGCATTGCTTTTTAACGTATTCCTTCATCGAGACTGCATGTGCATATGTTTTAGTGCTTTTGCTGTATAGGGACTGTGCTTGTAACTGTTTCTACATTAATATCATTTGTAAAGGAAGAAAAAGCAGTTTATAACTGCCAAAGATACAACACCTTAAACAGTAGTACAGGATCTATCAAATAGTGGAGGGTGTGCATATGAAAATATCCTGACGCTTTGTAATTTGTGTATTCAGTGATGCCTTTATTAATGATGGGATGAATGTTGTTCTTGGTAAAGCAAGATTTATACAGAATATTGCACTCACCAGAGGTTAATGAGGCTGAAACAGCAGCCATTCTAATTTATATCAAGTTATTACTTTTTTAAACTAAGTTATATGAGTGATGTAAGGTGAATTATCTAATTCATGCTAATTTATAAAAAATAGATATGCACCTAAACTTGGCTCTCTGCTTAGGAAAGCCGCCTTTATTCATATGCATCTGTTAATCAGTGTATCTCAGATCTCAAATGCCCAAAGGTAACTGTCAACTGTTTAAGTGAGGTTAATTGATATTAACAGGTGTAACATTAAATTAGGGTGCTATACGAATGCAGTGAATTATTCCCTAAGTATTGATCTTGTTGTGTCTTTCGGCTTTTCCCGGTTAGGGGTCGCCACAGTGGAACTCCGGTCCGCTAATGATTGGCAGTAGATTTTTACGTGTCGAGTTGCCAGCCCTGACGCGCAACCTTCAACGAAGGTACGCCCATTCATGCATGTCTCCACACAGAAGACGCTCTAGCTGAGAATCGAACAAGACAACGTCTTACTGTGAGGCGACAACGCTACCGCAGCACCACCACCGCAGTATTCCTTAAGTATTGATGATCTATGCAAACAAAAGCTCATTTAATTCTGGTTGTGGTCTCGTGTGCTTCTGATGTCTGCTATGTAAGAGAACTAAGAATTAACATTCGTGGAGTATTTAATATACGTGGATGTAGGTTGTAGTGAGGCAACAGAAAAGCGTCAGAATCATTGTTATTTACACAGTGCTGCTGGGAAAGGACTTTATAAGCAGAGAGTTGTCAAGTTTATATAAAATGGTAAAATCCACTTGTTTATTTTTTATTAATTAATTTCTTATCTGGGTAAGTCAGCTAATTCAAATGACATTTTATGACCTGGCTATCACAGAAAAAATGAAAAAAAAACAACTTTTTTTTTATATCTTTTAACTGACTCTTTTTTCATAGATAATACTCATTAGCAATGTTGTGACAGTGTCCAATGTGATTTTTGTTGAATTCAAATGTCTTAGTAATGTGATCACTTTAAGACTTGCTTATAAATTAATCCTCTGAGATGAACCATCTCTGCATTAGGTGTGTTCTGCTTAACAAGCACAGGAAGGAATTATGCACATATAATAATTTATTAGAAGCAACCAGTTTTTTGTACATATTTGAAATCAGTTTATCCTTTTCAAAACACAATTGATCAAGCATATTATCTTTGCCAGTTAAGCATGTGACCAAAAATAGCCATAAATATTGTTCTTCTCTCCATATAAAATACTAATATCGATGTTCCTAGGTACGTCATAAAATTGCCTACAGATAAATTCAAGGGGCTGATACATGTGGTCTTTGCAGTGTAAGTATGAGTCACAGTAACTGCTGCGTGCCTCTTTGGCTAAGAAATATTCCAGGTGTCATTTTGTCACTGTACTACATCAGGTATAATTTACGGTGCAGGTTGGTTTGTGAGTGTTCTGCCTTCTGTGTAGGCCAAACCTTGCATCCTTTTAACAATCACAACAACTACAAAAACATTATTGATAACCATAATAGAAATCAGAAAGTCCACTAGCAGTGCAAGCTGTTAATAAAAATGATTTTCATCAGTATAAATTTCATTGTTCATAGCTAGGCAGAAAAATATTTGAGTAGGTAATATAGAGTCTCTGATGTTAAAAGGTGAAACATACTGGTAGTTTAAATTAAAACCAAAACTAAAATTGGTATCCAGGTAAAAGGTCAAGCCAAAACGTAAGAAAAATGTGTAAGAATTCCAAACGTACTTGACACACCATGGCTGAAATAATAAAATAATCTTAATAAATTAAACAATAAAATGTATATGGTAAGCACTTTAGTGGTACAACATCTGTGGTTTGTAAAGTACATCTTGGAATTCTTAGGTTAAATTAAAGGCTTATTATATTAGACAATTAAACAATATGGTTACTCAGGGACCTTATCTGAAACTGAGGAGATAATTGTTTTGATTTAACTATTATAATGGGTTTTTGGAAATGCTGGCTTGATAATGCATTAGTATAAGTGAAGCTGTAATAACTGCAAACATTTTTCTGTTTTTTATATTATTGATGTGAAATATACTATGAATAAATGTCGTGGCAAAACCTGCTACCTATTCCCCAAGCACTCATGTTTTCCAGTTTCCCCTTTTTCACAATCAGGCCAGAAGGATGCTCACTAAACCACAAAATAGTAAATTTGTTTACATAAATTATATCAATCACAGGCTCTAAGTGACAAGACTCAATCACCTATTCTCTCTAATTCGATCAACCATTATCGCACTATCCTCCTCCATTGCAGTTTCACTACTCACTCCCCTCGTATATCTAAAACTAATACTTATAACGGTACAAGTAGCTCCAACAATCCTCACATTCCTAATTACTTCACTTCTCAGTTTTATATGTAACAATATTTTCATAGTTGCTGTACGACAATGTATTTTGCTGTATTTCATTATCACCCACCTTCTCCTCAGCCTATTGTTTCCATAGTTACGCTTCCCATTCCTTTCATTATTTTAGCTGCTAGACATCGCAGGTAATATTACGCCATCTTTTCAATGTTATATGTCTCATCTGTCTGCTATATACAAGCATGTGTTTATTTCTAATGACTGACCAACTCTGTATGCATACATGCAAGCTATGTACATGTATTTCTAAATGATGCTTATGTAAGCTATTGTGCAGCTTTTCTCTCATGTATGTACAGTCTGCTATATTTTGTATTCCTTTCCTTTTGATATCATGTAACTGTATTTTTTATATTTATCAAAACTGGTACTAAATGTGAAGCTTTTCTCCTCAGGCCTCTGCTGAAAAGGATTTTATCCCATTCAGACTTTTCTGGTAAACAAAGATACTAATAAATACTTTTCCTGACATAGAATGACTGTGTGCTTCCAGTGCTTATATTGTGGTTAAGTGCATGGGGTCCTTATTTATTTATGTATTCATTCATTCATTCCTGGGATGGCTGAGGCCCACCATGACACCAGGCATTCCTTGTATGGACAGAGGTACAGAGATACTGGATTGCTCCCACTACACCCAGTTTCAGTATGTGAGTTACACCAGGGCATACTGAGTGTTGAATTCCAGCTTCCACCCCTCCCCAAAAGAAGAGCTGTTACTCAGACCCCTGATTATTGTCTTCCCATTTCTGTTAACCCAACACCAGGGCAGCTAGCAATTATCTTTTTGCCACAGAATTCTGGCTTAACTGAAACTTATAGGTGTGAAATAAAGACAAGTTTAAACAAAGGTGCAGTACAGTATATACCTATTGGAAATGCTGTTTGGTAATAATTAGACTAAAATTATTTAAAATTACATATGTAAAACATATCACCTCCACCTGTAAACTATTGTAGAGGTGAAGTAAGGCATCAAGCTTCTCATGGAGTCACAAGTAAGCGAAGGTTGCAAGAAACTGGTTAAGGTTTGGTAAAACATAAGGCAGTCTTATAGCTAAGTTGGAAATGACATCTTCTATTATGGGGAAACTAAAGAAAACCTCATCTAAAACCTCAACTAAATCTAAAGTTACTCAGACTTTGAGGTTCATTTTCTTGATGTGACAGTCACAAAGGATAGTGTAGGGAAAATTTCAACTAAGATGTATAGAAAAGACTGCAGGGTTAACAACTTGTTGTCTAGGGACAGCATGCACCCTCACTATGTCTTTAATAATGTGGTGCAGAATCAGTTTTATAAAGCATCTAGGTTGAGTGCAGATGAAGTAGAATATGAAAGGAGGATGACTATGACTGGCTTTGAACTATTTCAAAGGGGTTATGATTCTAATATGATTTTTAACAATGAAAAGATTGTTAGGCAGTTAAGGTGTACGAAGGCTAAACCCTATTTTTCTGTAAATAATGTTAGATCCCCTAAGAGAAGTGACGATAGATTGAAACTTTGTATTCCCTATTCTATAGATATTAAGACTTATACTGATATTATTAATAGACATTGGGAAATTTTAATATGAGATCCAACTATTTCAGGTATTGTAGGTTCAAAGCCCCAGTTCACCTTTAGGAATAAAAAGAATTTGAAAAGGAGACTTTGTAAGTTGAGAGAGCCCTCTAGTGACATAACTATTTATGGAACAAAACCTTGTGGTAAATGTGGATATTATAAGTTTATAGATGACAGCCTGTTTTTGAAGCACCCAGATACTGGCAAGTTATTTGACATTAAGGTACAAGCCACCTGTGAGAGCCTCCGTGTGGTGTATTTGGCTAATTGCGTTGTTTGCAATCATTTTTATGTTGGAAAGACAGACCGTAGCTTGAAAGAAAGTATGAGGGAGCATATCTACCATATTAAGAAAGGCACTAGTACCAATGCCCTAGCGAAGCATGTTAGTAATATGGGGAATGAACACCATTTTTGTTTTAAAGTCTTGTACAGGTTATATGAGACTATTAGGGGAGGAGACATCAGAGCTAGAACTGAAGAGGTAGAGGCTAGATGGATAGTGTTATTGAGAGCGAATTTTGGACATGGGCTAAATGAATTTGTTCCCATGAAACCAATATTGTCCAAGAGAGGTTTTAATAGGTAGTTTTAGCTGTTTTTATTTTTTATTTTTTATATATTACAGTATACGCTTGAATATATATTATGAGGTTTAATAAATGTTTTGCTAGATAGTAATTTGTATTAAATAAGAGTGTTATGTCTTTAAACACATATAAGCTAAGGTCATGTGTTCTGTTTTGTTGGTATTTAAGGGTGTGTTTTTATTGTATTGTATGCACCTGATGAAGCTATGTGTGAAAGCGCTTGTGCTTGAATAAAGGCAGTACTGTGGAGAGCTTTCATATACTTCGTTTTTTCTTTGACTCTGGAGCCATACCTCAGTAGCATAATTTGGACCTGTAAATCTAAAGTTAATCAAGGCAGTATCCCGATTTGTACTTTATGAACCTTTGTCACTATTTCTTAGGGAACACAGTATAATTTGGGTTGACAGCTTTTACCAGGATTTAAAAATACTATTCACTAAAACAAGATTTGTAGCAGCGAATTTGAACAAAGTATAAAAAGTTGCATATTTTTTATGTTAAGGCAAACACTTTATAACTTTATACAAATGTACGTGTGTGAGTGTGTGTGTGTGTGTGTGTGTGTGTGTGTGTGTGTGTGTGTGTGTGTCTGTGTGTGTATTAGGAAATTCATTACTGCAGCAGCAAATAGTGTCAATTCAGAGGCTTCAGCACTAGTAAATGCTTTCTGAGTCAGAAAAATAGCCACAGTTGTATGTGACATATAAGTTATGTGCTCCAGGTAAAGTGCAGTAAACTATGCTAACTGCAGTGCCGAGGTGCAGCTGGCATTTCACTCATGGTATTGGCTGAACTGTATAATGGCACAGTGTAACAGGACCAGACAACAGCTGGCACTGGATAGGATACCAGGAAGCAAAGTCAGGCAATGAAGCTCAGGATGAAGGCAAATCACCACATCCGTACTGCCACATACAGTGCAGCACTAAAAACAAGCGGTCACCATGGGATCGCTTAGGACAGTGCATGTGAGTGAAAGGAGAGTAACTATAAATGGCTGTACAACTGAAGAAGGCATAAAGAGAATGGAAGCTAGAGCAGCGTAATACTGAGCACAGCAGGTGTACGACATATGAAGACACACACACATACACACATATACAAATTCCCCTGTACATGAAGACACACATACACACATGCATACACACATGAAGACACGCATACATACTCACATACACATACACAGGCACACACACACACACACACACACACACACACACACACACACACACACACATTCCTCTCTACGTGAAGACACACATGCATGCACACACACATGCAAATGCCGCACACACAGATAAGGACACACATACACGTACACACACACACACACACAAATACCCCTCTACATGAAGACACACACATGCCACACAAGCACACACATAAAGACACACACACACACACACACACACACACACACACACACACACACACACACACACACACACACACACACACACACACACACACACACACACACATTCCTCTCTACGTGAAGACACACATACATGCATGCATGCACACACACATGCAAATGCACACACACACACACACACACACACACACACACACACACACACACACACACACACACACACACACACATAAATTCCCCTCTACATGAAGACACACATGCCACACAAGCACATGCATAAAGACACACACACACACACACACACACACACACACACACACACACACACACACACACACACACACACACACACACACTCCTCTCTACGTGAAGACACACATACATGCATGCATGCACACACACATACAAATGCCGCACATACAGATAAGGACACACATACACATATACACACACACACACACACACACACACACACACACACACACACACACACACACACACACACACACACACATCTGCATGGACACACATGCCACACACACACACACACACACACACACACACACACACACACACACACACACACACACACACACACACACACACACACACACACACACACTCACACACACACACCTTGTAGACATAATGCAGAAAGGCAACAACTGAAAGATAAACAGAACAGTCAACTATTCAGACACAGAGGAGAAATGCAATCTGTGAGTAGCAGTGTATATATAGATTCATACTACAGCAGTTACCGTAGCAATCTTGACTTACCAAGGGCTTCTTCTGAGGAGCTATTACAAAGTGTGGAATAGTACTTAATGACAACTGCATGACAGAAAATGCATCTGAAATACACTTAGGATACATTTCTGTATACACCATGGAAATAATGCTGCCTGTAGAGAGGTCAGAGTTCTAAAAGCAGCACAAAGGATCAGATCTTTATCAGAATAGCAGTGATGCATTCTTGTCAGACAAAACTGTGTGTGTATATATGAGCAATCTATGCTAGTAGATCAACACAAAGAGAATATGAGTTTATAAATAATGTTCAAAAAATTACCCCAGGATTTAATAAAATCTGTGTAGGCACTGTGTAGAGCCTACACATATTAATCATGGCATGTTGCTGAGGTAGAGCCATGGAACACAGATAGTGAATCAGTGTAGGGAGTGTGGTGCTAACTGTGTCAACAGATGAGCGACACACTCCCCGCACTGTCCAATTGCATTATATCAATGTAATATAATATTTTTTTTTTTATATAAAGCAGGTGTGCACAGTGTGTTGTGGAGCGCAGTTAGTGACACATGCCAGACATCTAAAAAAAAGAAACCAAATGTATTTAATTATTTATGAAAAGGTCAGGTTTAAGCATAGCTGAGCGGATTTGTGTGGTGTGGCAAGGTGCTCAGCATTGCTTAAAGTTAGCTCAGAGGTATATGTAAAGGTATAGCAGAATGCCACATATCCACATAGCCAAATGGGTAGACTTACGGCCTCATGTGCAGTAGGTGCAGGGTTTGAATACATGGAAGGGAATGTAAGTACTTATTTTCTAAATACAAATGATGGTAATTATTTTTAAATCCTGGCCTACTATGCTCAGCTAAGCTCTGGTAAGACCTTATAAGACCTGCTAAGCACTGCTTAAACAAAATATGTTTATGTACTGTTTGGCACCGCTTGGCTGGATTACGCACTGCTAAGCACTGCAAAACATGGTTATTTTGTGTACTGCTTAGCTCAGCTGTGATGGTTTGCATGGTGCTAAGCAGCATGCCACATTTTTTAAATATTGCCCAGTGGTGTGTAAGGGTGGGAAAACAAGCTATATTAAGCCCAATAGACAGGAATAGAGCATAGTCTATTGGAGTTCTGTCTCTGAAGGATACATTGGCAGGCATTGGATAGGGTTTGGACTTTTGGGCACAGCACTGGAGCATTCAGGAGACCAGGGTCATGGTTGGACTCCTTGTCAAAAACCTGAAGACCAGCTGATGCAGGGAAATTACCAGGGCTCAGATTGCAAGGCAGAGGCCTGAAAACAGCTAGCAAGGGACCTCACCACTGCAACTGGTATCCCCCGCACAGGTGAGCAGTGTTGTCACCACCATGATGACCTGAAAAGATGGAAAGAGGCTCTCTTAGACACCTGGGTCCAGGAATACTGGGCAGGGAATGTCCCACATGTATCTATTATCTTTACCTGTGTTTCACCAATATTTCTTGAATGTCTGCTAAGCTGATATGCATAATGGTGTGCTTCTCTCCCAACAGCTGCAGAGGAGAGGGCTCATAACATTGAGGTGCATGCCGGGCACTTGACCAGGTTGTGTCATGAGTGTGGTGTGTACAGATGCATTTTGCTATCTATAGTCAAATTTGCAAGAAAGAGAAAAGCCTTAACTGTGATAAGGTATATACAGTAAAGATTGTATTGCAATGAATGTGGACATACACCTGTACTGCAAGAAGTGCATACTGCCAACTGTACTGCCATAAGCAGAGAAGACTAAAGCATTAACCGTAATAAAGTATATGCAGTAAAGTTTGTAGTGCAATAATTGTGGAAATCTAGCTGTATTTCAACACGTGCATAATGACAACTGTTGTGCAATAAAAACCTGAAACAATACTCGTAAGCGATTGAAGGTATCTCTAATAAAGTCTGTTGTGCAAAAAGTGTGGAAGTAGGGCTGTTTTGCAAGAAATCAATTATTACAGCTGTTCTGCAATAAAAACACAAAATAATATGAGTACCTGTATGAAGGTATATCTAATAAAGTCTGTTGTGCAATAAATGTAGAATCAGAGATGGTTTTGTAAGAAATTACTTTTGACAACCGCTCTGCAACAACACATGGAGCAATAGCGATACACCAAGGTAATCGTGTACAGCAGAATTGTCCTGTTTTCACCATTGCATGTCAGCTACAAGCATTCAGGCTATGAGGCATTGTGCTGCAGTCAGGTATAACAGTGTACTGGTTGTGCATTGCAAATAATAACCCATAACTGGATATTGGTTGCTGACTTCACAGATACTTCAACACACTAACAATGTAATGTGTGCACCTTTCTGTGGAGTACTGTATAGTTTACCTAGTATCTCTGTCATGCCTGAATGTCATGCATGCGTTGCAGTGACTCAGTAGTTCAGTTTGCTAAATGCACTGTATGAACTACATTTTTGCCACACACAGACCAGGGTTTGAATCCAGTGGTATGTAGATCTAAATATTACAGTATCAGTCACGTAATGTTTACAGATGTTCTCGCCACAGGAACTACAGGTAAATGGATGAGGTAGCCCATATTATAAGTTAATTATTGTGTGTTTAGATATCACGGATTGTTACAGTCATTGCCAAGACAGAGAAAATACAGCATAAAATAAAGGAAATAAGTATAATAATAATAAAATAAAATAAATAAAATAAAATGTGTCAGCTTTGGTATGGCTACATGCCTGGAGTGTCTGTTAAAGTTTGCTGCAGTCAATTAATACATTCAATGCAGATGTCCTCTGCAGTCACTGCTATTGGGTTTTATCCTCCATTCCTGCCAAGCAAGGCATGTCTATGTACTGTACACATACATGTCTCTAAAGTGTCACGCTGTGATGGAATGCACATACTGTTGCATAATCCCTCCTTCACAGATATATCATCCACATGATTATGTCAATAGCAAAGTAATATTACATCAGCCCACAGCACACCTTGGTAGTTATATAGTTCCACCTGATATGCAAGTGTTCTGTGTAGTTGTCTACCTACAGGTGTTACTGCTTGGCCCATACTGTCCCAAGTGGAGAGCTTGACAGGTATGTATGTGCTACAGCAGCTATAGGGCACATTTTCACATAAAGAAAGGACAGACCTGTAGAGCAGATAGCAGTACTGTTGTCAACTATATAGCCTATAATGGTATTAATGGACTGTATTTCTTTCTCTCCTCACCCCTTATCTTCAGATATTTATTATTGTTATTCGTTGGTTATGGTTTCTATTAATATATCTTGTTCCATAAACTTTATTTTGGGGCATGTGTTTTATTAATGTTATGTATTACTATGGTTGCATATTAACATATCTTGTTGAATTACCTATGTTGTTGGCCTTATGCTGTAACTGTTACAGGCATGCTGTTAATATACTGACTGTTCTGTTATTTATTGTTGTGTTTCACATAATATGCATTGAAATGTAATGGAGTTATTTCCAATGTTCTGGCATGCTGTTATTACTAACAATGGTTTTGTTCATAACTAACCTATACGTATTGGTTTAACTCCATAACCACATCACATCAGGGTAGGCCAGTTCCTGCTGATCCACCTACCCTACCTCAGCCGGTCATTGCAATGGGTCCCAGCATGTCTGAGACCCAAGCCAGTGGTGCCCCCTCCTCTGGCCCTACACCACCTTTGGGAGAAACCACCTCAGGGGACAGGGCCCGTCTTCCCCCGGGAGCAGTGGTGGAGGGGGATAGTCATCCAGGATCAACTACCGGCCATGGTACACAGGATTGTTCATAGGAGCTATGAATGTTGCCTGCACCAGATTGAAGGCTGACTGGATAACCTGGTGGGGCCAGCTGGACCTGGTGCCCAGCCTTCAGCACAGCCACCTTTGGGGCAGTGAAGGAGCAGTGCTGACTGTCCATGAGTGGGGATGTCAGTCACTCTGCTGCTGTCTAGAGGCACATGCATCTTGGATTCCACAACACCCTCCCCATCTAAGGTGTTTACCCCCTCATGTGTCATACACCACCCCTGTCTACTGTCTTGTCTGTCTGCAATTGCATCCACTCCTACCCAACTTACCTCCCCACATGTACCTACATCCCTTCCCCAGCATTCCACTCTCTCCTTATTTAAAAAAAAAAAACACACAATATCCCACAAAAAATATCACCCCATACATAGCTCACCATTTCGCACACATATCCACTGGGCACAACTAATTTGGTCCATTTCACTTGACAACACATTTATGTTGTCCTCACCCCTCTCTCTCGGGTTTGAGAGTCAAAATTCATGTATGAAATCTGTCAAAATGCACAGCCGTTGCTGCGCAAAAATGGGAAGCTATGGTTCTTTCCTACACCCTTCTTGCACATCTCTACCTGCCTTTCAGTATGTTTTCCCCCCTTCTTGCCCCAATTTCACTACTGTCCTATCACCCCCTTTTTCTTTTTTTAGCATGGGTTTGTGCAGAGCTAAGTGGAGCACCACACAAACCCATTTAAATGAGCTTTAATGTGCCTTAATGATCTTATGTGTTTCTTACAGAATTAGGCACATGTACAAAATAATTATCCTGCCACATTTCAAACCTGGGCCCCTGTCAACTACAGCCTACTGCACTAACCCACTAGGCCACAGAGATCTTTATTAAAACAGGTGTTTTCAGCAATACATACTGATTGCCACTGACAGACAGAAATTAAAACTAATGTGAAAAACGGGAGTGTACCTGGGACTCTGATGCAAAAATACACCAGTAGACAGCTAAGTAAATAATAATGGCAATATGTGAGGCCTGGGTAACAGGAAAATGTTTCTTTTTACCTGCAACATCTTTAAACACACCTGCTAAGGCATCAGTGGCTCAGTACATATGTTCAACTGGGACCCTGCTGCAGAACAACTGCCTTTGAAAGCCATGCACATACTGATGGATGCAGGCAACATGTGTCACAGCCTGTATGTCTGCACATATATCTGGCCACTACAGCTGCTTCAGCACTGACTCAGTAGCTCAGTCTGTTAAATGCCTTGCATACAGAACATTTTGCCACACGCAGACCTGGGTTCAAATCCAATGTGTTGCACGTCAATAGCATTGTTGTGAAGACAGCAAGTAATGACTGAGCCATGCAGTTTTAATCCCCAAAGGTTACTGCTACTTAATTATCTGCTACCCAGTTTTGCAAGTCAAAGGCCTGCAGGTGGGGACATACTGCACATATTCATTTAGTCTAACTATATGTCACCTACTACTTTGTTATTGGCACTGTTGCATAACAGATGTACCTTAAGCACATGCCTCGATTGGACTGTGAAGGGTACCCTTACCCTGGCTCTGCTGCATTGACAGGGCTGCCACTGCTGCCACAGTTACACGTACAGCTTGCTGGCCTCCAAAGTGTTCAGCAGCAGATGCAGCCTGGAGCATACCTGGCTGTATGTTAAGGTAGCTGCTACAGACTGACCATACCTCCCAACCCTCTATAACAAGGGATCCAGACACAAACATACATAATGGGGGGACAAAGACCCAGAGATAGGGACATGTTTAACAGTTTTCCGCTACAAAGATAGTAAGTTGATAGAATAGGAGCTACTGCATTAGCATGCATATTCTGACGGGTACGAAGTATGAGACCCGCATGTCTCTCTCTCCCCTTACTGACTTCTACCCACAATGTTTGCCAGTGAACTGGCAGATGACCACACTGTCATGGGACACTTACCAAACATATGAGGCAAAACTGTGGACGTACTTCTTACATCTCTACAGTGGACAGTATTTGTACTTATGCTCTGCAATGCTGTAGTCTCAACACCTCAGTAATGTCCATCTCAAAAACTAAGAAAGGGGCTAAGGCCTACATGAAGGCCTTGTATATTGCACTGTGGTGCCATGTCATTGCCTAATGATAGTGCAATTCAGCTGTTTTGGATGCAATTAGCAATTCTGAGCCACAGATTGGTGCAGATGCAATTACCTGTTAATGAGCATTACATACAAAAGGCAAGCAACTGCTTATGGGGAACAGGTCTGTATGTAGTTGTACTCACACAGACAGTGCATGTGCAATGCATTTGCAGAGGAATGCTTCAAAAAAAAGGAATACATCACTCTACCAGGTATGTACTAGATTTGCCCATAAAATGGGATACAGATGGGAGGATGCAGGTATGGGGAATAGAGATTAAAACAGAAGGCTTGTATTAGATCTATGATATTGACATGTCAGTGATACTCATCTGTGCAACACCTACAGACATGCCTCTCAGCTGTCCATCCTTTGAATCACATCTCTGCTCATATATACCCTATGAAAGTTAAGGGCTGCCATTTTGCATTATGCACAACTGCTGTGCTTAGCTAGAGTAGAATAGTTGTATGTTCCATTCTGGAGTAGTTAACTACAGTGTATAGCCTAGAGAATGATAGGTGTGCATTTGTACAAACATTAACGTGCGCACTTATAGTTATGAGCGACTATGTAGCCTGCTATACATGAGGCAATTACTCCAAGATGCCCATTCAAACAAAATAGGGAGAAGGTACATACCTGAGACAGTGGAACTACAACTGGCATATCATTGTCAAGATAGATGTACTGGGTTTTATGTGTAGTTTTATCACATACACTGTCATATTACATACCTCACAGGTGTATTGTATTGGCAGTGGTAACCGGATGTAGGTGAAGTGCACATTATACAGAGCCCAAGTTGTCTGTGTATGTTGTTTGAGTTTGTGTGTTGCGCATGGGATCAGAGATGAGAAGATGCGGGACATGTAATGCAGTTGTGGATCCTCATCTGTTCGATTCTGTGTAGATTATGATGCATAATAGTGCAGGTGGTAATGTACTCCTTTTGTCTTGCTTCTCACAGGTGAACAGAGGGGTTGGAGTCTGTCCCCCTCACAACCTGATGTCAGTACCTCATCACACTCTGATGATGATGGTGGCCACAGTGAGGCACAGGTGAGGTTGTCAGTGGCTGAATCTGTCCCAGTGGTTGACATCCCTCTTCTTCCCCCAATGTCCCTGCACACAGTCAGTGTGCCCACACATACCCAGTCACCAGAGGCCAAAGATGCTGGATGATCAGAGGGTGGCAACATAGTTCAGGACAGTGTGAGAACTATGGGGTAAGTGATTGTAGACACTGGCCATAGCCAGAGAGCTGGCGAGGTCACACACAGGCAGATTGACAGGGGTGCTCAAAGGAGGATTTCTGTCCATCCACCATGTATTGCAGGTGGTTTTACTCACACAGCATATGCAAGGCATATGCAGAGGAACACTTCAAAAAAAGGAATACCTCACGTTATCAGGTATGTACTAGATTTGTTCATACAGATGGGAGGATGCAGGTATGGGGAATAGAGATTACAACAGTAGGCTTGTATTAGATCTATGATATTGACATGTCAGTGATACTCTGCTCTCCAACACCTACAGACATGCCTCTCAGCTGTCCCTGCTTTGAATCACATCTATGCTTATATATACCATATGAAAGTTAAAGGTGTCACAGCAGGGGTCACCCACCAAATGTTTTGGGCAATCATGGATTTACAGGTACATTCTGAACACAATACCAGATGGATGCTTAGGGTTATGGATGCAGCACAGTCTGACATCCGTGACTGCCTCCACCACATTGGTGATGCCCTGGATTGTTTCACTGATGTAGTGGACAGATGGTGGGCTGAGATAGTGTCTGTCTTTGAGTGCACATTGTCTGTGCTGGAACATCTGGTTTTAGTTGGGCATTGGACATGTGGACGTAGGCCAGCAACACCATCTGCTGAGAGTCCATGTGGCCAGGCACACCCATGCTCCCATAGTGACAGTACCTCCAGTGCAACATAGGGAAGTGTGCTGTCCACACCATGATGTGGCAGGCCATGGGAACATGGTCCTGAGCAGTCCCACGTGGGACACAGGTCTGGCAGACAGGAGTCATCATCAGGTACTAACACCACATCTAACTTTGGGTATGGTGCTGCCTGTGCTACTCCTGGTGAAACCAGTCCCCATGTTCGTGGTCACTGTCCACTCTACCATGTATGGTCCACAGCTGTCCACCATACACATGCATAGGGCTAGCACTGGGCTTGAATGTGTACGTGCACGCACTCCAACACCACTGTCACATGAAGGTCACCAAAAGACACACACAGCACCTTTCCATGGCCCATCTGACTAGCACCCCTTCTTGACTCACACACATGCTGTCAGCTGTTTGGCACAGTCTAGGCCTCTGATACCCCCACAACACATCCTGTGCATGTGATGATACCTGTGCCACATCTCTGCCATCCATGTCATTGATGCGGGGACCTGCATATATGTGTCTGATGCACAGGGTGACTATATAACTTTACAAGTGTTTTTGTAGTGCAGTACTGTTATGCCATGCTGGTTGTTGTAAGCCATGACAGGTACTTTATGCTTTCATGTGTCATAACTACACATCAAATGTTGTGTAACTTTGTTGCCTGATGGTACACTGGTGGTAGTGTTGCAGAATGACATGTGTGTCACAGACCTGAGTATGTTTTTGACCCAGGAGTCTAAGCGGTTCAACTATGGACACCTGGTGGGAATACAGTGGCACAAGATGGCAATTGCGCACAGCAGAGATATGACATCAGCAAGGTATGGCAGTGTACATGCATGGTTCCCTAGGTGCATATGTGTAGAACAGTGTGTCAGGGACAAAGGCAACAGTCAGCGCCATCGTGCTTTCATACTCTGTGACACACTATACTACCCTTGATAGATATCACCTGGGTATTTTGCACGTACAACTCTAGATGGTGATGAACATCAGTTATGCTTCTGTAGAGGAGGGCAGTTTAGGGCCAGAGGCTAGTCACAATGCCATAAAATGCATAACCAATGCACAGGGTTAGGCCACATAGGCATGTCTCTGGTGCTGCATGGGGACATATTTATACATACCAGTTGGATGCTGTGAGATTAGTACCCCTACCTATCTAGTAGTACACACTATAGCTCACAGTACTTATCGCATGCTCCACTCTCTTTATTCAATATTACACTGTCAGACAGCACTCTTAAAGTGGGTGACATCAGTAAGCCTGGTAAAGGAGGCCAATGTTGAGGCCAGCCACTAGTCACTGTGCATAAAATGCATAACCATTGCACAGAGATTGCCCATACAGGCTTATCTGAAGTGCTCCATGGGGACATATCAAACATGAGGGGGATGTGAGATTAGAACTCCTACCTATCTAGTATTACACACTACAGCTCACAGTATCTATTGCACACATCACATGTTATGTCTGTTGTATATGTTGATGTCGACAGAGTACTTGTGGAGTACACAAAGTGGCCTTATGTTAGACAGCATGTGTAGCCTGCAGAGTGATACTGCTTGGTATTGTTATTGTGTCCAGTGTCCTAGAGGTGGGATACCTGGTAATATCCCTGATATGTGTGTACACTTACCAGTCAGGCAGTATGTGGCTATTTGCAGTTTGATAGGTGGACATGTGTTCAGGGACAATATGGCTTGTCCAAGGCATGTGTTACACCCATTGTTCATTACATTACACTACCTGTGTACCTATGTCTGTCTTCAGGGTGACAGTCCACAGGCACAGGGGTCTTTGAGTGGATTATGCACTGTTGCAGCCTTGGTCTGGTGCCATCGGACAGCTGTTGCGATGTGTATATGCAGAGGTGACATTCGTACATCCCCGTCCATATCTATATCAATGTGTATAACATAGTTGTTTCCTTAAATTAGGTTGTGTGTGGAAGTAATGTAAATGCATTATGTAGATGTATGTGGGGAGTCTGTGTATCATTGTACTTTATATAGCTATATATACATCTTGTTATCACATATATATGTGACACATACTGATAGAAACAGTTATCAAGCATGAGAGGGGTAGGGAGAGACAGATATGTATACATAGCTGTATGTCTGTACATAAATATTTCCACATAGCAAGTCTTTGGGTGGTAGAGGCAACAGACTTGGGTTCAAGTTAGCTAAGTGTAGGAGCATGCACAGTGTGACTGTCAGTTCTGACAAGGTGACTCAAGGCCAGAGCTACCTATAGTCCAGTCTGGGATTATGCGTGCTGCAGGTACCAGAGTACAGCACTTCCCTTATATTGTCCAAGGCACTCCCTGGCTGTTTGCTGACCTTAATATGTGACTCATACCACACAACTGTACAGAGCTTCACAGACTATCCAGACTTTTGCCTAATATTTTTGGCATGTTTCACATAAGATTGTGGTTTTCTGGCAAATTAGTGGCAAATCAGTGAAGACTGAAGTAAGTAAATACTGACAGACATTTGAGTTTCAGACTCCATGCACATCAGGAGAGTCATGCTACTACAGGACCTGTTATTCTATCAACATTCTATGTTTGTAGGAGCAAATATTTACAGCCTGTCCCAATTTGTGGGCATTGGTCCCACTTTTATTCATTTTATTTGGCCAAATTTCCTGCTCTAAGAAGTTGAGAGGTATGATGTGCCTGGGGACATGGTGAAACACCACATGCAGGGTGACAGCCTGCACACCCCTCCCTGTACATATTTTTGCAGAATGCCCAGCATTTCACCCCATATGTATGCTCTGTTCCTCATACATTTGTGGTTTTCTGGTGCTATACTGTAAACAGTGGTCACTGACTTGTTGTACCTACTGACACATTTAAGTGATGGCCTTTACATCCTGCACCTAATCTGACCTGTTGCAGCCTGCTGTTATACTAGCCACCTGCTAGGTTACTCAGAGCATGTATAATGTATGTCTGTAGGTATGGCCCTTTGGGACCCCATTCACTCTAGCTTTGTCCAGCTTTCTTGCAGTAACAGACTGAGGGGTTATGGCAGTCTG
Source organism: Protopterus annectens (assembly GCF_019279795.1). NCBI lineage: Eukaryota > Metazoa > Chordata > Ceratodontiformes > Protopteridae > Protopterus > Protopterus annectens. The sequence goes on along the minus strand of NC_056745.1, from coordinate 1,490,745,028 downwards.
TGGGACTACCAACATATGAGTACCTCAAATGCAAAAGATGTTGGATGCTACCAGATTGAAACCATCACACATGCTACTGTCTCTGGCCCAGTGTGCCACACCAGCCATCAGACAGAGAGGTTTCATTCCTCACACTTTCAACAAGTTAGAGGAATTGTCTGGTCTGCTGCTATATCATTGCAGACTTACTGTTACAGCAGTTGTACGGAAGCACTGATGTGTTTGGTGTGGAGGATGACCAGCCTATTCTCTGCTGGCATAGACAGTCATGTAACTGTCCTGTGACCCCACTGTTTGGCATCTCCCTGGAATACTGTTGTGGAGTTTCCAGCCATGTGGCCTAGCGGCTATTATGGGGCACATACTAGTGAACAGAGTACCTGTTGTCCCAGGTAGCTGTTAGAGCTGTACAAGCAGCTCAGTAGCCCATTATAGATCTCTGCAAGTAGCCCAGTAGCATACTATATATAGCCCACTATATTCCCTTGCATACATGTGGCAGGTCCATACATATGCTACCATATTGTAGTACACCTTACAAGTGGTGTACAGGAAAGTGACTTGCGAATGCAGCAGTTGACAGACCTGTAGTTTAGGGCTGACTCTGTCTGATGCAAGCAGTCCACAGCCAATACATGGTGAGATACAGGTTGTGTGGTCTGGCTGGCATCATTTTTACTAATATGCATGCGAGTCAGAGTAAAATGTCAGTACCTAGGACCCTAGGTTGTCAGTGCATGAGCTATGCATTGCCTCTTGGCCAGGCCAGGGCATATTGAGCATGCCTACATCTGCCTACAGGGAAAGGCTCTAGGGGTTCCTCATCCGAGTCCCCCTTGTGGGCGTGGTTCTAGGGGCCTATGCACTGGTGGGGGAGCTGTGTATCCCTTCCCTTTGCTGATCCTGCTGCAGCTGTTTCCACAGGATCATATTGTGTAGCATGGCACATACTGTGAATATCTATGCATATATGGCCAGAGAGTACTGTAAGGCTCCACCAGATATATCAAGGCACTGGGACAGTGACTTCAACAGCCCAAACACATGCTGTATAATGTTCTTGGTTTGTGCATGTGCCTCATTATGTCATTCTTTGGTGTGTGTGTGTGTGTGCATTTCTAATGGGTGTCATCATCCAAAGTTCCAGTGAGTAGCCAGCATCCTCAAGTAAATGGCTGTGTGGGATGGCCCTCCTTAGCAAACATCTGGTACAGCTGTGATGGATGCTAGATATGGGAGTCATGATTATTGCCAGGGCTGCAAGCATACACATTCATGATAATGCCCTGGGCATTGCATACGACCTGGCATTTGATGGAGTTGTACCCCTTGCGGTTGATGTAGATTCTACCCTCTTCACCAGGTGGTGCCTTGATGTGTACATGAGTGCAATCTATGGGACCCAGTACCTCAGGGTAGTGTGCTATGTGGTGGAAGAGTCCCATACTGCTGGCCTTCTCCTCAGGGGTGTGGTGAATGTGGGGAAAATAAATGTGCTCACTGGCATGTAGTAGCATGGCATCCAGGAACTGGTGGAGTTCCCTGGAAGCAGATGCCTGTGAGACCCCCATCATGTCCCCAGTTGGTCTTTGGAAAGTACCTGTAGTCAGTATCCTAAGGGCTACACATACCTTTGTTTCCACTGGGATGGGTTCCCCTTTGTTGGCTCTGGATCTGAGTTGAGGGTGGCAGAGCTGAGTGAGTTGTTGTAGTATATGCCCCTGTCCACCCTGGAATGCTCTACAATATCCAGCTTATGTAGCTCCTGTAAGGTTACCCTGGGCCTGTACACTTTTCTCCTTCTCAGTCTAGGCCTGTTGTCAGCAACAGCAGCACCAGCACTAGCACTGACCTCAGCATCTAGTACATACAGATGTAGCAGACCTGCAGCAGCCCCTAGCATTCTCTAGGTTAAAATTCCAATGTCTGTACTCCAACAGTGCAGAATATGGGGGAAACAATCAGATTGTAGGATGTATGCATACTTTATTGTGCTCTGCTGTAGGTGTACTCTGTGTGATTGGCTACCTATGATGCATTCCACCTGCCAAGCACATCATAAAGGGGTTTATTGCCCTAGTTTAAGTGAAACAGGGATTGTCAGTAATTAACATATTATTGGCTTTCTCAGACAATTTTCTTTAGAGTCTTCCTTGCTGAGCACTGCAGCATGCCAAGCAAACTCCCGTCGCATGCATAAACATTGCTCAGCAGCAGTAAACACACCCCCATGGACAGGTATGCTCAGCATGGCAGCACTCCTGAAACAGGATGAAACACATGCCCCGAAGGTAAACAAAGCTTAGCAGTCACTGGACATACACCCCTGCTGAGCAGAGCATCGCACCGTGCAAAGAGGTGCTTCTGAGTTCCAATGAGCTTAAAAGTTTGTGGACACACTCCCTTTTGATGTCAGCTACCTCTTCTGTGGACACCAGCATGGTTCACTGTCTGCATGGATGGGATCTGCGGATACGGATACCCATTTGTGCTATTCAGTAACCCCAGCTTATTTGCATACACATCCATGCACAGGACCTGGAAACTACACAGATTCTGGCCCTGCCTCATTAGCAGCCACATCAGTTTAACATTGTACATACTTCACATGGGGTCCTGTAATGCAGTAATATTACATACTCTGGTTTTTACAATCTTTTTATATATTTTTTTCCATAATGGCATGTTTGTTCAGTGCGGCACGCCACGCAAACATACCCAGGGTATTAAAAAAGTTGAAATTATTTTACATTATTTTCCATGCAGTTTAGGACACACAGTGGTTAGTTTTGCACATATTTGTGTCATGTATACTTTTTCTGCCTCTGTCAGTACATGTTTACAGCCCCTGGTGTCATTTTTACATCCTGTACACGGAATTTTTCCATGTATATTACAGACACCAACACTGGGTCTGCACGACTGCCTGTCTGCTTGCTGGATTCCTCTACCTGCCTCATTTGCATACATTTCACCTACTTATAAGGTGATTTGCATGTCATGGACACTTCTGTGTTCGTTCGCTGGTGCACTCCCCACAGCTCTGTTTAATGGATTGCACATCTGCTTACTTCCATGTAAGCACTGTGCCACCATGCCTAAATGGGAAAAAAGTCAGTGTAGGCTTTATTAAATTCCACCTTATGAGTCTTGTAGGCCATAACTTATCCATAATCACATTAGCGAATCATAAAGTAGTTTGTCAGTGTTCTATCCCAGTAAAGCTGGTGCACTACATTACTCAGGCCAGTGGAAACTAAACGGATACACAACGGTATGAGTAGGTCTGCTTTTGGTCAATGAAACGTTTACACTGAATATGAGTAAAAGGCCTGAGTGTTGTGGTCATTAGACATATCACAGTTTATCTAGGTATACATTTGAGAATAGCATAGATAGACTCCTTGAGTGACCTCTACCACTCTGATTTTCATTGCCACATAGCATTTCCACCATGATGTAAACCTGAAATATTATCACGTAGAATTGTACAATGTGTATTTCTCTCAGAATTGTTACTACATCTACTAATTGCTGCTGTACACTTTTAGTTACATGTTGTTCTGATTTTGATATGTATTAGAATCACTGAAAACAAAAGGACGACTGCCAAGGAGGCACATTTACACTGTTTTAGCTCTTTTTTTTCTGAAGAAGTTCTAGCTAAATAAACAGAATGAAACACTAAAACAAAGTAAATGAGTCTCATTGGCACTTGTCCATTTGCTTTCTGTGTTTCCAGTTTCAGTTCACTCTGTTTTTTGAATTTCTTTGATATGTATTACTTACTGCCTCTCTGTTACACTTTTTTTTTTCTTTGTCAATTATTAAACCTGGCTAGTACCTCCACATCGCCATTTGTGATCAGTGTACTATCCTGTTAAACAGATGTAAAATAAAATAAATAAAGTAAGGCATTATGTTGTCAGGATCTGAATAGATGTGACTTCAGTAAGATTTTAAATGTGGTTAAGTTTGTCCTGTTGTGGACATTTAAGGGTAGGGCGTTCCAGACAGCCAGAGGTAATCAAAAAACAGGAGTTTGTAGATAGCGGTAGGATATAAGAGGGTTGTCTGTGGAGTGATAGAAAGGTTTTTAATAGATCAAATAAAACTGCAGTGGCATGTCCTGTTGCCTGTGACACCTTTGAACTAGCAAATATTTATTTATTTATTTTCACCATAGCTGAAGCATAATGATTTTTCTAGAGTTTTCAAGAGTTATTAAATGCAGAGAGCGTTTTATCTCTGGAATAAGTATGTCTTCAGCAGTTTAGTGCCTAGAATTAGAGGAGGGAAGGGTGCTAATTCTAGATAACAGTTTGACTTGCTGAAGAATTTTGGTGGCGATAGTGTCAGACTGTGGGTTAAATATTAGGCAGAGGTCAAGTATTACTCGTAGGTATTTGTAGGAGTGTGGTCCTGCTCACTGAGCAGTTATTGCCAGACAGGAGTATAGGTCCCGACCACCTGTCAGGCAAATCAGTACTGAGTACCACAAGAAACTGTGATAAATTAAGTTGTATTACAAGTGGGCAAAACAAATGAACTTGGATTATATATGTTTAGCAAATAATGCTTGTAATGTATAAGCTGAGACACACAGTAACTTGGAAAACACATATTCTAGATCATTACAATGGGAACAAATCTGAACAGTAAGTATTTATTTATTTATTGGAGGGGACAAACCCTCCACACCACACTTACTATATAATTCGTATTTCAAGGTTTTTGGACTGTGGACAGTGATCACTGACAAGTACTTTTAAGGCTGCCTCTCTGTTTCTTTGGGAGGCTGTAAAATTGACAAGTCACAAAACAAACGTGAGCATTTGCTTTTTGCTTCCCATGTGATCCAAGCTATGGCGACATGAGCAACTAAAACCTAAGCTGATTTGAGCGGCTACGATATTAGGTGGGGTGAGCCGAATACATGTAGGTAACTTTTCTAGGCTAATGCCTGCTAACTTTTTATCCATAATGCTCTGCCAATACACTTCCTGTTTAGCACTCTTTGTAGTTGTTCACAGGAAATGACACCAAGCTACTCTAAGTCAAGTTTTTGGAATATTTATGTAAAAACTTTCAGGGCATTATAAGTGTTGTTATGTAGTTGCTCCATCCAAATCTTCTTACTATATTTCAGAACTGTACATTAATTTTTTCAAAATGATATAAAACAAGAAAAAAAATTATTTCCTCTGATATTGTCTTGCCAGATCTTTTAAGATCGCATCAAAGCATTTCAACGTTAGTTAAGATCGATTACCAGAACATGTTCGAGGTTTTCGTCAAGATCCAGCAAGTGATGTTGCAAGACTCTCCCTGCTCTTTATGGAGGGACAGAGGCCTTTCTTCCCAGCCAGGGTTTTCAGTTCCAGCTTATCACTTCTCCTGACTCAGCCTCATACAGGCTCAGGTTCCAGTGAGACTGAATATTGGCTCCCAGGCATCAGTATCAATGTCCATTGGACAGCTGGCACAGTGACTGTGATTCCAGTCTTGGACTTGCAGCTGCAGTTTCACATCATCCTTGTAGCTGGTACCATTAACTTTGGTTGATTCTGCTTGCACTGGGGTAACCTCTGATCCTGGTGTTTGGAATTTCTGTTGGCCCCAAATCTGTTGGGACCTTTGCTTATATTGCCCGGGTTAACCTTTCAATCTTGACTTCAGTTCCCTTGATGTCAGCCTTAGGGTTGACTGGTGAATTGGTCTTAATGACTGGAGTCAGGATCCCATACTCAGACTTGGGACTTGTCCTTTTAGCCTTGACATCAGCACTGATAGATTTTCACCTCAGCAAAATGGGACCGATTTTATTGACCCAGAGGATGACACTGGGTTTTAGCCTTATTATCAGCACTGAACTCACACATGCAGCTATCACTGTCTTTGCATGTGCAGACTTTGACCTCATCCTTTGCCTGATGCTTTGGCTGCCCCACCATCTCTTTGATCAGGACAAAGAGTTTAGTAGGCCTCAGCAATACACCACTCATGGGTATGACCTCCCATAGGTATGACCTCTCGTAGGTATGACTCTTGTAGGTATGACCTCTTGTAGGTATGATCTGTTGTAGTTATGACCTGCCGTAGGTATGACCTCTCGTAGGTATGACTCTCGTAGGTATGACTCTCATAGGTATGACCTCTCGTAGGTATGACTCTCGTAGGTATGACCTCTCGTAGGTATGACCTCTCATAGGTATGACTCTTGTAGGTATGACTCTCGTAGGTATGACCTCTCGTAGGTATGACTCTCGTAGGTATGACTCTCGTAGGTATGACCTCTCGTAGGTATGACTCTCGTAGGTATGACCTCTCGTAGGTATGGCCTCTTGTAGGTATGACTCTCGTAGGTATGACCTCTCGTAGGTATGACTCTCGTAGGTATGACCTCTCGTAGGTATGACCTCTCGTAGGTATGACTCTCGTAGGTATGACCTCTCGTAGGTATGACTCTCGTAGGTATGACCTCTCGTAGGTATGACCTCTCGTAGGTATGACTCTCGTAGGTATGACCTCTCGTAGGTATGACTCTCGTAGGTATGGTGAAGTTTGCTCTTCTTCAGTGTCCTTAAATCAGTCACACTTAAGGCTTATTGAGAAGTGCAAGGTTAAGAGGACGCACATGGACCCCCCCCAGCCTTTTTTTTCCACATTGCATATTGATGGCATTGAGGACATTGATTCCATCTGCTGGGAACTTCCCAAGTTCTGGGATGTTCTAGAGATGATAAGACAAAGAGAAGGAGAGTATGCCAACCCCCAATGGTCACTGTTTTATATGTCCTGTAGGAGACATTCCAGTACCCCTGACTTCTTCTTGGCTGGTCCCACTAGTCAATAAGTTGATGATGTTTGTGACTGTTTCCAGTACCCCAGTCATCCATCCTCAGTGCCTCCTTGAAGCCTCTTCCCTGTTAATAAATTGTATTATAGTATTTTTATTGCTTCTGCAAATGCTTGTGTCACCTGTTAGACTAATTAGCTGACTGCGGCATTTCAGCAAAGGAATGTGGGTAATTTATGCAGTGACTGACCTGCTTCCCTCTTTGGCTATGTACCCCAGCAGATGTTGGAAGGAATGATGCCCAACATGAGAAGGGGGAACAGTGTTGTTAAGGAAGAAGAGACTTCATCTTTGATGCCATGAATGCCAGTTCTGCCATGAGGTTAGATTGCACTGTTTATAGATAAATACATAGAACAGACTGGAAACAGAAATGACTGCTATCAATACTGTTAATGATAATGGATGGACTGCACCTGACTGCAGCATTCAACAGACTGGTAAAAAAAAAAACTATCCATGCAGACTCATAAGCAACTTGCTTTATTACTGGACATGGTGCTCTGTCCATCTACACCTGGTTTACCTGTCCATCTACACCTGGTTTACATGATAAGCTTCTCATTAACCTTATTCTGGTGGTCTCTGGCTGTGAGTTTTACATAGGTCAGAGTATCAGTCACCCACCTGACTACACTTGTGTTCATTCCTAGTGCATGGGCAATAGATGTTACATAGGTGAGAGTATCAGCCACTCACCTGACTACACCTGTGCCATCTCTAGTGCCTGGGCTGGCTGTGGGTGTTTCATAAGTGAGAGTATCAGTCACCCACCTGACTACACCTGTGTAATCCCTAGTGCATCGGCTATGGGTGTTACATAAGTGAATGTATGAACCACCCACCTGACTACACCTGTATAATCCCTAGTGCCTGGGCTATGGGTGTTATATAGGTGAGAGTATGAACCACCCACCCGAATACACCTGTGTCATCCCTAGAGGATGGGCTGTGGGTGTTACATAGGAGAGAGTATCAGCCACCCAATTGATTACACCTGTGTCATCCCTAGTACCTGGCCTATGGGTGTTACATAAGTGAGAGTATGAACCACCCACCTGACTATACCTGTGTAATCCCTAGTACCTGGGCTACAGGTGTTACATAGGTCAGAGTATGACCCACCCACCTGAATACACCTATGTCATCCCTAGAGCATGGGCTGTGGGTGTTACATAGGTGAGAGTATGACCCACCCACCTGACTACACCTGTGTCATCCCTAGTACCTGGCCTATGGGTGTTACATAAGTGAGAGTATGAACCACCTACCTGACTATACCTGTGTAATCCCTAGTACCTGGACTATGGGTGTTACATAGATGAGAGTATGAACCACCCAACTGACTACACCTGTGTAATCCCTAGAGCATGGGCTGTGGGTGTTACATAGGTGAGAGTATGACCCATCCACCTGACTACACCTGTGTAATCCCTAGTACCTGGGCTACGGGTATTACATAGGTCAGAGTATGACCCACCCACCTGAATACACCTATGTCACCCCTAGAGCATGGGCTGTGGGTGTTACATAGGTGAGAGTATGACCCACCCACCTGACTACACCTATGTCATCCCTAGAGCATGGGCTGTGGGTGTTATATAGGTGAGAGTATGACCATCCACCTGAATACACCTGTGTCATCCTTAATGCGTGCAGTGCATTAGCAGCGTTAATGCAAATATATAATCTTTAAACAGGATGTGCAGCTGATGGTGAACTGATCACTCTCTTTTTCTTTTTCTAGAAAGAGATATTCAGACCCTAAAACCAATTTTTAGAGAAGTGCAATAATTCCTATTTTTGTTTTCAACCCTGCATTTTCCAGAGATAGTAACACAGCATAGTATCAGAAAGTTCAAAGTCAATGTTTTCCTCTGTTCATCAAACAGAGATATTAGGACTGTAGTGTTTCCTAACACCCTATGTATTTCTACTGTGTATTTTATTTTCATATGGTCCATACCAACTTCAGTTTCCCTGAGCACAAACTCTATATCTGTTTTATTTCTGAAATGATACTCTGATAATACAATGTTGCAATAACTTTGGTTAAATTAATTTTCATTTTAAATTATTGTCATTTTATTGCTGCACTTTGGAATGGGCCAAACAAACTTTCACTCTGGTATGACTTCATCAATCAACAGGAGCAAAAGACAGTACAGAAATAAACAACAAACATCTTTTCACTTTCCTAATGGAATTAGCTACCAGCTGGGACTAGCCTTCTAAGTAAAACTGTGGATGTTTTGGCGTTTAGCAGGACCTGTCTATTGTTTACTTAGAAAGGAGGAGTTTGCATGAGAATTGTATCCAAGGGTGTGGTCTAAATGATATGGTACTGAACTATAACAGAGCGCTGCAGTCTCTTATCTTTAGCCTCTGTGTTCTCATTCCAACTTAGTTCCACAGTTACTGGTGTCATAAATAGCTCTATACTAGTTAATGTCTGAAAAACACACTGCAGCTTTGCATGAGTGTGCCGTTTGCATTTAAAGCATATTAACAGATTCCTCATTCATAATGCAGCAACAATTTTCATGGTTAGAAATTAGCTCGGAGTAGAAAAAATACATATACAATTCTGTACTGCATGGCTTGTTTATCTTACAAACCTTTGCCTTCATGCATTAATCAGTGGACTAACCTGCAGAGTCTATGACACAACCTGCCTAGAGAGGCAAAGTCCAACAGCAAGAAAGCAAAACGCAGGAAGTTTCGAAACTGACATCAGAGAAAACTCATCAACAGCACATTATGTTCATAGGTTCATAGGTTCATAGGTTCATACTAGGCTATCTGCCCGAGGGCATTTATAAGCCTAGCCCATTGTTTTGTGGCTTACGCCACCCCTTTAGTATGGGGAACTATACCCATTATTTTGCTGTGCCTCTGTCGAGCAGTGACACTGAGGTAATTCCTGGGGTATATCTGCGATCTCCCATCCATTGGTCAAGATTTCTCTTGAACAAGGCCAGCGAGGTGCTCTGCCTCACATGTACCGGGATTTTGTTCCACAGCATAGGGAGTCTTTGGGTGATGAATCTATCTCTCCAGCACGTCCTATTAATAGCCGTGTCGAGGTTTAAGTCTCCCGCCCTTGTGGCTCTGATGGATCTAGATTTTTGAGGTGAAGCATATTCATCAAATCTGGGTTTGACATGGCCTTGTATGTTAGGCAAAGGTCACCTCTGAGCAAGCGTAGCGACTGAATAGAGCTGGAGTTCTTTCAGTCGGGCAGCATAGGACAGATTTTTGAGACCCTTTATCCTTTTGGTGAGGAACTTTTGTGGCCTCTCCAGCTGCTGCAAGTGTCGGGTCAGATACATTCCGAATGGGGCATTGTACTCAATCATTGGTCTGATGAGTGATGAGTAAAGGGAGACTATGACCTCCCTTGATCTAGATGAGAATCCCTTCATGATAAGGTGGGCAATGTAGAAGGACTTCCTAACTACTTTAGCTACATGGGTGTCGAATGACAGACTACTATCAACCTGGGTCCCCAGGTCCCTGATAACTTCTTCTGTGCTCAGTGGATTGCCACCTATTTGGTAGCTAGGGGTAACCTTGTTTTTCCCGAAGGGTATGACTATGCATTTTTGGCATTTAACTTTAGGCCGTGGCTCTGGCACCAGTTATCCATTTCTGTGAGACCCTTCTGAAGGATATCTGTGTCAGATGTGTTTTCTACTATGGCGCCCAGTTTGCAGTCATCTGCAAACTTTGTCAGCCATAACCCTCCTGTGTTTGCTTGTACTCGGAAAAGTAGATGCCAAACAAGAGTGGGCCCAGGACTGAGCCCTGTGGGACACCACTTGTGACAGGCTTTGAGTCTGACATGGCGCCAGCAACTCTGACCCTGTGGGTTCTGTCACTCAGCCAGTTTGCAACCCATCTTGTGATGTATGGGTTAACATTTAAGCTGATGAGTTTTCAATGATACCCGAGTGGGGTATTGTATCGAAGGCCTTAGCCAGATCGAGGTAGGCTGTATGGACTGCCTTTCCCTCATCAATGGCTTTGGTGACTGTTTGAAAAAGTCAACCAAGTTTAAAAGGCATGATCTGCCTTTGACAAAGCCAAACTGGGTTGGATCCAAAGTCTGCAAATTCCTATGTCTTTATTTATGAGGTCCATTATGATCCTCTCCATGGCTTTGCAGATAAGGCTTGTCAAGCTAATGGGCGGTAATTTCCAGGGTCTGTGGAGGCACCGCCTTTGTGAAGTGGGACCACAGTTGCAGTGCGCCACTCCTGGGTACGTATCCAGAGGTAAGACTTTGATTAAACAGCTGTCCTAGCTGTGGGTTTAATTCCTCATTGAGTTCGTGGAGCACACAGCCAGGGACACCATCGGGTCCCATGGATGCTGTGTTTTTGCTTTGGAGAGAGCAGTTCTCACTTGGGCGTTGGAGATGTTTGGGGGGCTACACTCATTTGGTACAGATATATCTCCTTTTGGGGGAGGGAAAAGTTTGCACTGAACCTGTCAGCCAGTATGTTGGCAATGTCTGTAGGATCAGTAATCTTCACATCATTTTGAACTAGTTCTGAGCATATCTGGGAGTTTCCTCCTAGGTTTCTAACATAGCTAAAGAAGGCCTTATGATTGTCTTTTGAGTCTTTAGCTATTTTTCTCTCGAAATTTGCTTTGGATGATTTTATGAGAGCTCTTAGTTTTATACTTATAGTGATCAAGGGTGTCTTACCTTTTAAGGATTTTGCTCTATCTTGTAGTAGCTTCCTCCTTTTGTTGTAGAGTTTGTTTATGGCTGGGGTCCACCAGACTGGACGCTTGCCTTTGGTACAAAGAGTCTTTGTTTTGCTTGGGATTGCCTTATCCATGCAGTCCTGCAGGTGCTGGTAGAAGGCGTTTGTAAGTGATTCAGCGGCTTGAGTATTGTTTTCCGCCGCTCGGGGCCTGAAAGGAGACCACACTAGTCTTTAGAAGTGTGAAGTCGGCTTTTGAGAAGTTCTTTACTGTGGTCTTTTTATTTCAGGTGGGGGTGGGATGAGGACCTCCAGCGAGATTAGTTTGTGATCTGATCTCACCAGTGAGGGGTATACTTCGGTGTTGAACATTGTGCTCCCATGTTCGTGATGATGAGATCAAGTATGTTATCTCCTCTTGTGGGGATGGTGACTAGTTGTTCCATGGCATTTGAGTTTATGAATTCCAGGAACTTTTGGGCTAGGGTGTTTGGGCTTGAGTAGTGTTCCCAGTCTATATTAGGGTAATTGAAGTCACCTAGTATGATGGTGTTTGGTGATACATTTATCCCTCTAGTGTTTTCAGGAAGGCCATGTGAGTTTCCTGAGTTTGTGAGGGTGGCCTGTAACATGCTACAATTTGCAGAGCAGTCTTGCCTATGGTTAATTGCACCTGGATGGTCTCCGATGCATCGTGCGTTGCCACCAGTCTTGAGGTGTGGGTGTCCTTGATGAATATGGATACCCTCCTTTCTTGGTATTGTCCGGATTTTGGGGCGGAACGCATGATATGAGGTAAAACCTGATAGCGCTGGGGTGCTCTCAGGAGCCTTGAACCAGGTTTCTGTCACAGCACAGACATCGATGTTCTCCATACTGAGAAGGGCCTCGAGTGCGTGCATTTTGAGATTTAGACTTCTGGCATTGAGCAGCATTACCCTTAGTTTTTTTCCTTTTTGTGTTCTAGGGTGGTAGGTTTAGAATTTGAGCCTTGCCTAAAAAGGCACTATGGGGTGGCAAGAGCCTTTGCCAATATCCGGAATCCCAGGGTGACAGGTGCAAGCCGTCCCTTGAAGCAGCGTGGCTTGTCCAGCATGTCATCCCAGGCAGACAGATACTGGATCCCCTTTGAATGACACCAGTGTTTAAGCCAATTGTTAAAGCTGATCATCTTATCTCTGTATTGTGGCATCATTCTTGGTGAAGGTAGGATACTGCTCAAGGTCAGGGTCATACCTGCCTGGGCTACATAATCAGAGAGCTCCTCAATGTCTCTTTTCATGTAGTCCAAGGAGGTACGTCTCAGGTCGTTTACACCAGCGTGGACAATGACTGAGTCATATTTGTACCTGCTGTTGAGAGACCTGAGTGCTTGCGTTATGTGGCGGATTCTAGCGCCCGACAGGCAGCTTACTGTGACCTTCTCCTTACTCAGTCTGGTGAGCGGGGCATCAGTGTGTCTGACTATGGAGTCACCAATGACTAGTGTGTCTGGCATTGTGTTTGGCCTTAAGGGCTGTGACTGTTTGACACTCTGACTGTGAGGTCTATGTGTTGCGGGTGTTGTGTTCTGAGGTGGTGGTTGTTTGGGTGTCTGCTTTGGTGGCCTCTGCTGTTTTGGTAGATTTTTGATCAGAGCCTCCGAGTATGTCTTTGTGTGTTTATGTGTATGATTTGAGGTTGTAATGGTACTATGTGAGACTGGGTCTATAGTGTGTGTGGTAACCTTCTCCTCCTGACTGGTCTTGCCAGTCCTATGTTGAGAGAGCTCAGCCTCCAGTTTGGCCGTATAGTTGCATCTCTCGCATGTATTTGTGTTTTGTGGGAGGAGGAAAGGGTTGTCTGTGTACATGAGGCAATTGAAACATTGCCTCAATATTCCCAGGTTCACCAGCTGAGCAGGAGAGGACACTAGCAACTGATCCCTCGACATGCTAGAAGGGTAGACGAAAAACTTTAAAAAGATTCCGGGGACGTGGGTGACCGAGAAATGGGGGTTGCCTTTTGGGGTACTATCTATGACAAGAGTGCCGTATCAAGGTAATAAGTACTGTAGGAGCAAGTGCTAGGTTTAATAGATAGAGAATAGTCTACTTGGAGTCAAGTAGAGTTGATCTATTTAGTTATAGGATACGCTGATTTGATCAGTAGTATAGTTCGAGGAAGGTAGTTTTAAGGGAAAATTTGAAGAGTGGACTTTAGGTAGCCCGAATAGTTTAAACCTGCTTAACCGGCACTGCCCTAGTGTGCAACAGTGGCAGCTCCGCTAAATCGCTCTAAATCGCGCTAACGCGCGTTTAGCGCGTTTTATACCAGGGGGCTGGAAAAAGCTAGAAACTGGCCCAAAACGACCAATAAACTACTAGTTACTGGCTGAAACCTCACAAAACTGGACAAAAGGCAGCTCAATGCTTCCCACTCCCACTGGTAAGCAAGGTAGCTTCCCTTCCCCCAAATAAGGCAAGGAAACAGTACACAGGAACTACAACCAAAGCCCAGGAATCAGCAACTCTGAAACTGGACTAAACTAGTAAAGCAGGAAAGCAAGGTAGCTTCCCTTCCCCCAAATAAGGCAAGGAAACAGTACACAGGAACTACAACCAAAGCCCAGGAATCAGCAACTCTGAAACTGGACTAAACTAGTAAAGCAGGAAAAACAAGAGATATTTTTTTTTTTTCTTTTTTTTCACAAAACAGGCAGAAACAGGTACAGCAAACACTTATAAATGCTATGAATCAGCTACTACAGCTTACACAGAAGAATTTGCTACAAATACAGTCAAATAGTAACAAACAAGGATTCCAACAAATGACTGGATAAAGTTCAACTCCCCTTCTACCAGTGTTACAAGGGCCAAGCATTTGCTGTATTTACTCTCACTTTTGGTGCCTTTTCTGTTCCTTTTCCTGTACAAACAAGTATATGTTTTTAGGCTTTACAAAGTCTTTATT